>NC_135398.1:13680329-13905329 GCF_051989625.1 Stigmatopora argus
GCTATTTTATTAATAACACATTTAAAAAGGACCAAGACAGAAAATAAAAACTCTAAAGCCACATACGTGGATATTTTACAGTTGTGTGTCACAAATGTCTTCAAGTGGTTATTTCTGCAAATGAAGTATATATATTTATATGAGCTAAAGGATTCATTAAACCTTTGGTGACCTCTTGTGGACTACTAAGGAGGTGCACTTTGTCAATAAGGAGTATCCAGAACATTCGGTAATCTTATAACACAATTTGAAATGAAGTGCAGTAAAGTGTTTCTGTAAATTTGCATAACCAAAATACAACAAAATGCCTTCAACAGTGTACTTGGGTTTCATTAGAAAGCTACATTTAGCCAGACTGGAGTGTCTGAGAAAAAAAGTCAAGAAGGAAGAGAGCTGAAAAGTTTATTGACAGTAAAGATAAGGAAAATAGTAGGAGATAAACCAACACAAGACAGAATTCACCTACAATTGTTGGTTTAACCTTTTTTTTTTATTTATACTAATCTGAACACGTTTCACAAAGTATAAATGGTACAATCGGCAAAAAAAGATAGAACAACGAGCCGCCTGCTTTAAAGATTTCCATTTTTTTGCCAACACATTCTCATTTGCAGTGGTGACCTATCTTAGGTTTGAGCACTGCGTTTAAAGCAAAAAGTGTGTGGAGTGAAATACAAAATCAGAACATATTATTCAGTGACAAGAGTGTCAATTACAAGAAAGCAAAACACAGTCAGACTGCAGGCCTCACTTGAACAGTGGTATCACATCAAGGGCACTGGCATCACAGCCACTAATACATCACAAATTCCTTTAACTTCATCTTACAATAATGCTAACCTTCTGGTCTATTGGTCAAAGAATTAAAGAATTTGAAACAGTTTGAGGCTTTTATGTGGCTTTGACATTAGTGTACAATGACAGTGACCTCCTAGTTTGGCTGATTGGTTTAGATGGTCGACTTTGAGAAGGAAACTTTGAGATGGTGATTCCCACCCATGTCATAGTTATGAAGATCCATCAGCGTCTGGATGGCTTCCTCAACTGATGACATCTGAATCAAGGCCATTTTACGGTCCCTGGGGGATTAGACGGGGGAACAAAAAATAGGTTATCAAAATTTAACAAAAAGGTTGAATTTCACCAAATTGCACACCATTAGTGGGAGCCAATTAGTTCAATAAAAGAACTACTATATCTTCTGCTCTACACATCTTTTTTCACAGCCTGCCACTAATACTCAAGTGCGATTTTTTCTCTCTCTCTTTCTGACAGCCTATGTTATTTTTTAAAGCTATTATTATTGCTATCAGAAAAACTATTACGTTAAAATATGCCTATTTAGCCTGTTGTTCTCCATTTTTCTTTTGTTACTATAATATATTTGTTCTTGGTTTCTAATAAAATAAAAAAATGCCCTTCCTAATAATGCAACATAAATATTTTTTTTGCCTTCTCAGTGTGAATTCTTTGCTAGGTGTGACTTATACTCAGGCACGAGTTATTGTCTGAAAAATATGATAAACATTGTGTATCTGCGTGTGCGTGTGTTGGGGGAACCACTGTACAGTGGTACCTCGACCTACGATCAGCTCTACCTACAACATGCTCGTGGTACGATGAAAATTTCGATCAAATAATTCGCCCGCGATACGATCAAAATTTCGAGATTCGACCAAGCCATGTGGCCATGACATGAGGCTGTTTATCATTAGCGCACTGTCTTTTTTTGCCGCATCTCTTTCGTGTATAACAGATATCTACGAGCACTGGACGATTTATTCAGACGAGTTTCGACCAGGAAACGCACAACGCGCATGCGCGGGCAAAAAGAGGGCTTTCTGGGTAATGAAGTATACTCATGCACCCTTTCTCAGAATAAAACTTCATTACCCACAATCAATACGTGGGTAAAATCAGCTGTTGCATTTCCTGTTATTCTTTCCTTAGCCTTAGCTCCCGCGATCGCTCATTCAAGACTACTTCTCGTTGGCAAGTGGTCGTGCGTTATCCTATTGTGAGGACATTTGTGTGCATCCTTTTCGTAATATTTTAAAGGGAATACAACAGCAAACAGCCCATCGATAGCGAACGTGAGGGTGGAGGCGTGGCAAACAGCTAACCCAGAAAATGAAGGTAAAAAAAGATTAAAACAAAATTAGAATTCCGTTTTGTTTAAAGTTACATTAAACGTATGTTTGAGTGTCTGTATATATTAATCCAAGTTAATTTGAATTTGTTTGTTCGTTTACGAGTGCGTTGCGGCTAAAGTCTCCCTAACAAGCGTATGTCGCTGTCTCTACCCTCCGCGAAATGTGTCTAATTTTACTTCTATTAAACACATTTTATTACTATTAAACCACTAGTTGTGTTACTTTGTTAATAGATGGCAAATTAGAAGAAATAAAACATTGGGTGGAACGAATTAATTTGTTTTTAATTCATTTCAATGGGAAACGTTCGCTCGAGTTACGAAAAGCTCGACATACGATCTCAGTCCCGGAACAGATTAAGATCGTATGTCGAGGTACCACTGTAAATGCTTTCTAGTGGCACTGTGTTGCAATGGAGACTGCCTAAAGTCAGCGGAGATAAGTTTACCCTAGCCATAGCCTTGGACACAAAAAGCAGTATAAAATGAATGTGAGCATTTTGAAAAAATATTTGGAAGTGCTTCTTACTGGAAGAACTTGAAGGCCTTCACTGATCCTCCGCTATTGGAGAACAGGACTCGCAGGTCGTCCTCTCCCATACTGTCCCTGAACAAAAGGCAAACATTATTTTAGATAGGAAAACAACACTTTTGCACTCAACGTATAAAATTTCACAACCTCAGATACACCTGATACCCTTAAAAGAAACAACATTTCCTTAATGTATTACACTTTGGCAACCTATAATTCTTTAAAAAGGATCCCTCAACTGGTGGATTGTAAGTAAAATTATGAGATATAATTCATAAGTGTGACAAACATTTAAAGAGTGTGTGTGTGTGTGTGTGTATGAGTGGGGAGGTTCCAGGTTGTTTTGATTTTAGTATTTTTTTGCTCATTGAAGAGAAGTATTGTTGAATTAAAAATACATTGGAAACAATATTTACAAACACGTTTAACAAAGACTTAATGTGCATTTGATATAGGGTTTTGACTTTGAAAATAATTGTAATTTGGTGGGCAACACAAGATATTTAAAATAGAAAAGCTTAGAATGGAATGAGTATTTTTATTTAGGGGCTAAAACACAACTGTGTACATAGAGAGTTACTTTTTGGGCAATTTTGATATTCAATTGTACTTTACTTCTCTGGCCCTTTGCAATATATTTTAAAAAGTACACAAGTAAGTATTTTCTATTGGGCGCAATTAAAAGTCAAATTTTTTCCCAAAGTGACTGGGCACCCAATCAGTCGGTGGGCCTTTTGTATGTACTAAATTCAAGATTCTGTAGACGTCGCTGTATGACGCTGACCGCTTGATTGCTTGGGTGCATTTCTTTCCGACACGCTATATTTATATAGTGAAAATGTGGACGTCTGGCAAGTCCAGCATGTGAACGCCGAGCTTGGTATCATTCCGGGAGGCTTGACGAAGGAACTACAACCGCTGGACATTGCCATAAACAGAGCATTCAAAACGAAGTTGCGAACGGCTTGGGAGCAATGGATGTCTGATGGTATACGTAGTTATACATAGACCGCGACAGGCAGCGTCGGGGCAGTTACGCGACAATATGTCAATGGATTGTGGATGACTGGGCTCAAGTGTTGGCCACCACTGTTGTTCGAGCTTTCGCCAAAGCTGGCATCAAGTTCCCGGAATTCTCCGGCGACAACTCTGACAGTGAGATGGAGCATAGCATGTTGAACGGCAAACTCGCTCACTTGGGCAAACTTTTATATATCAGATACAGAAGATGAGGAGTTTGACAGTTCTGTAGATGTTTAACTGCTTCAATTTCTTTTAATGTGAGTGCCTTTTACCTCAATAGAGCACAATCAAGTTTACTTTTGCTCAGGCTGCCTTTGAAAAAGACACGCTAGCATAAGATACTCTAGTTCAGTGATTCTTAATCTGGGTTCGGTGAGTCAGTTCCAAGGGTTCAGTGGAGCCTCTGCCGCAGAGGTCAAGACACATTGACTCATCATGTCTATACTCGATAACATGCCCCGCTTGACCGTCACTGGCTGCAAATGATCATGTGACATTGCCTTGCCAATCAGTGCTGCGAGGAATTGATAGATCTTAAATTTGAAAAAAAAAAAAAACCTCATTTTATTTTACACTAAAGTAGGGTTCGGTGAATGTGCATATGAAACTGGTGGGGTTCAGTAACTCCAACAAGGTTAAGAACCACTGCTCTAGGATAGCATACCATACGCTAGCATAGTGTCATGCTAGCGCCCTTTGGGCTGAATCACCTTATCTATGGGCAAAAAACAGAACATACACCCGCAACTGAGACGGAGCCCTTTCAGGCGGTATGTCTTATAGGGGTGAAAATACGGTATGTTTATTGGGTAAAATGAGATTTAGATTGTTTTTCCGACTAAATTTCTCACTTCCTTATTAAACTGGTCTGCACCTTAGTGAATAAACAAAATTGACTAATCTAGAAGCCTGTGTAAGGAATAAAACTTAAGTTGCTTATTAGAATGGCTGAGATTGTTATAAGTAAAATTAGACTGAATGCATGCAGAATTAATTCTATGAGCTCTACCGGATGTTGGAGAGGTGAAGTGTTGCAGAAGGTGGAAAGATATTCTGAAAGTTTTTGGATCCAGGTTTCTTGAAGCGATGTAGTGGAGAGCCTGAAAAATCTGTGGAGAAAACGAATTTAAGTCAAGTGTCCCACTTTCTGAGATCTTTGTATGAAATTACAGTGTCATCATGAACGCCAAAAGACTGTGTTCACCTTTAGTCAAGAGCTGGTCATCCAGCCCTTCCCTGGGAAGAGCCACAGTTTGATGTTTGGACAGTGTCACTCTCATCACTTTACCAAAAACCTTTTGACCATTCAGGTGGCTCATGGCTATAGAGAAGAAAAGACACGAGTGGAAAAATTGGCTCTGCCCTGCCCGACTTGTATTAGGCTTTCACTTAAATTTGAACTTTTTTCTCTCTTCATCAAACAAATTGAAATACCAGTCAAGAACAGCACAAGTAAAACCAAATTGAAAGGTTTTATTGTAAAGGTGGAAAAAAAATCCTTAAACTACTACGGTTAATGTAGAACAAACATGGCCGCGATAATCGAAAAATCGCTAAGTAGGATCACCCCTATTATAACTAACTTTTTTTAATTCAGTGCTGAGTCCTAGTTGCACGCGGAAGACAGTGGAGTGGCTTCCGCTTACGAGTTTCAGCGTGGATTTTCACATTTTTCAGAACTTTTCAATTTTTTGTGAAAATATTTAATAGCAAAAAAAAAAATCACTTCTTTGCGATAAGTGAAGTCGCGATAATCAAGGGAAGACTGCACATGTTCCAGTGTTAAATATATTGATCTTGATTTGCCATGACGTGATCAGCTCATGCCAACTTCTGTTGAAACATTTTACCTTGATTAATTCATTCAACTAACTGTCTATATATCTGTCTGTTTCACTTTAGTAAGAAACTTTGAAGTGCACTGTAGTTAAAAGTTGTGCGAGGGCACATTTTCATCAGATGAAGAACATGTTTATATTCTTTAAGCAAATGGTCAAATAGCCTAAAAATTGGTTAAAATATGAGATGAATCGCCTAAAACATCTCACTCGTTTTTTTTTTTTACTTTGGAAAAGTAGATCTGCATAAATGTATGATAACGTAAACTCACCCAGCTGAGCCTGGTTACCATCTGATAACTGGATGAGAGCACTGTCCTTTTTATTGTACAGGATCTTCACCCGTTGCACGTCACCATAGACACCTAAATATGGAGAGATAAAGAGAGCGAGAGGGAGAGAAAGGTGGACCAAGACAGGGAGAGAGAGTAACAGACAGACAGAGCACAGGGTAGAGGAGAGCACGAGGACAGAAAAGACAGAGCAGGAGAGCAGGAGCGGATGTAGATAAAAAGGAGAGGTGTGAATGACGGAAGGAATTCAGTTAGTGCTAGAGAGGAAGGATCAGAAAAGACCGGATCTTCCCATTTGACTGCCACTTGAATACAACATTTCAGTACCACAATGATTTTCTTTTAGAACTGTCAACCGTCTCATGTTTAGCATCTGTGTGGGGAAAAAATGGCCTTTAAATCACATTTGTGCACTGACCTATAGCAGGAAAAGCTGCATAGGACGTCTGTTAAGTGAACACATTTACACGTGGAGCAATAATTTAGGAGCACAAAAGATAACAGCGGCTGGTTGACAGTGTTTTAAGATTGTGAGAGCAAAGTGTCGAGCTGCAGATGATCCGACTGCAGAGTTTCACTGTTTGACTGGAAATATGAAATAAAAAATTGTGAAGGCATTTGTTTGAAAAAATGTTGAGTTCAAAAGACGAGGAAAGATTTAACAAGAAGAGTCTTAAAGTGAACGTGGTGGCCTGTGTGATCAACGTATCCATTCTTTTGATGAGAACAAACAGACAAATCATTTGATCAATTTGGTGCAACTAAAAAAATGCGAACTGCAATGTAATGTTTTTATAGTTGGATATATACAAGAAAATATCTGTATTTCATTTTGAATTTTAGATTCAACTGTTATACCCTCTCTCAATGTGTGTCTTTGTCTACAACTAAGATTAACAAATTTGAATTTGAGAGCTACTTGGAGCCAGATTAAAGAGGATTTTTCAGATTATTTATTTGCTAAATGTTAAAACTGTCTTTTTGACTTTACAATTTGTACCCTTCCAATATAATAAACCTAATACCTTGTTGAATTAAAAAAGCCTTTTGCCGCTCCCTAAATTGAACCTTACTATATATAAACATTTGTCTGTGAAGCTATTGTACTCAAGAAACCTACAGATGGAAATCTGATTGTTGATATCCTTTAGTTAATGAAAGAAAAACCCACCACGGTCAATGAAATCACTTGGAACTTACAAAGATACACGCTCGCTTATCTTTTCATGTTGAGAGGGCAGTGAATACTTATTTTGAAAAAGTACAGCACGTCATTTTTGAGAAATTACGTGAAACAAGAATGTCCACGATACTATTGGAGAAAAAGTAGAGCAAACTGGATAAACAGAGAAAGATAAACAGACTGAAAAGTAGAGATTGAACATACCGAAGAGGGTAAAGAGACTTTGAGGCGTGACCATCTTTACAGAGAGAGACCGCAGAGTAGAGGACAGGAAGAGGAGGAGCAGAGGAGGAAGAAGAGGAGAGACGAAGGCAGAGATCAGACCACCCAGCATTGGACGAGGGGAGATGATGGTTTCCATGATGATGAGCATTGGAGCAAAGATTATTTGGGGAGAGGTCAACATTGTCACAAGTTGGGTGACACCAATTTATTGAAAGGGGGGGGAATAAATAAAAAAATAAAATGACGTAAACATACGATATTAAAGGTTACAGGGGAAATGGGATTGGCAAATAGACCGTGCATTGGAGCAGGGGGAAGCAGGGAAGGAAAGAAAGGAGAGAGGAAAAAAGACAAAAACCAAAGCAGAGGTCAGTAAACGGCACCAACGGAGTGAATGAGTGCTATCTTGATTTTCAACAGACACACACACAAATCCTAGGCGCACGATCACACACAGTGCAGGATGAGTAAATAAATTAGGGTAAAGAACATGAAAATGCGTAAGGTGGGGAGAAAAAAAATACTCGGACAAAACAGGTGTATTTGACTGGATAAAAAGGGCATAACAACACCTAACTGGAGGGATGTGTAAGTATATTGACTGGGTGGTGACACAATAACAGCAGATAGCATTACTTTATATACAAAACATAATTTAAAAAGCATAAGATACCCAATTTCTGAAAAATCAATCACGTGGATGATAATGCGGTTCAGATTGCTAGCAAATGTAGTCTTGTATATTTCTATCAACACAGAGTTTTGGCTTCCACTACATCTCTATATGAGAACGACAGCCTCACACACTGGATATTTTATCTACTTTCTACAATACGTAACCCATGAAAAAACATGGTCTGGATTTTTCAATATTGCGATACTAAGTTGAAATAATTTTCTACTGGGGATAACTAATGTAAGAACTAGTGTAATTAAGAAACAAGTAAAAAATATATATATTTGTAGGAGCATTTGTTAAGAACACAAATTCATATTTGATATGCCTACTTAGTATTCTTTTTTATTTGAACCACATAACGAGTTGTTTGACAGATAGAGGCTTATGCCAAATTCACAGCTAGCATTTTGAAAGGGAATTAATCCTTTATTTTAGGGGCACTATTGCTTCAGTAAACATTCCCTTATATTATAAGAATTTAATAATAAGCACAAAGGGGCATTTGACAGTGGTGAAATGAAGATGGAAACTAAACACTTCATGCGTTTCAGGCACAGTAGAACCTCTAAAACTGAAGGCCCATGTGTGGTTGTTTACTGTAGGAGATATAAAACTCAGGTGGATAACCATCCCAGGACAGATTACATTCAACTTTAGAGGTTCTGCTATACAAGCAAGGGACGCTACAGTGAGGCGTTTCATCACTCAGTGGCAATGAACGCGGCAGTTGAATGAAGACGATGACACATGGGGAGCGAAATGTGAAAACCACCACTCCGCTGTAAAGGCGTTCTCAATAGGGAGATGAGCAAGGATGGATTGAAAAAGTAGAAGGATAGTCTCTGACAGAAAGTAATTCATAGGAGAGATTGTTATTAAAGATAGATCAATGTAGAAAGCACATTAGGGTTGATCTAAAATTGAGTTAGAAGAAAATTACTTAAATCATGAATTTCAATTCCAAATTGTTTTATCTCTTAATTTGATGTTCTTTTATATTCATAAAAATGTTGAAATTTAATTGAAGACATTTTTAACCTGTGGCATTCTAACACTAACAAATAGGTGTGTAACGATCATCTTATGATATTAAGGGATACATCGATTTAAAGTCTTAACATCTAACCGTCTTGATATGTACTTGTCTTAGAAGTTGTGTCACATTGATTGTGCAGTAGAGAGTAGGAAATAATATTTTTAATTACAGAGTAGTCATATACTTTTTTAAACGTGCATATTTTAGGGGCAAATGAAAACCACACCACCTGAGTGTGATGGCAGGCAAAGGATTATTTTGGATGTGTACAATTATTTTGTAGACATGGGTCCTAATATTATTATTAGGTTTATTTATTATTACCTCTTCGTTCAGGTTGGATGCCAATAGCACCCCAGAAACACCGGACCCCGATAGAGCAACACGTCCCGCAGCAGCCGCCGCAGCTGCAGCTGCACTCAGTGGGCTAATGGCTCCTGTTCCCATAAAATCATAGAGAAAAAATACAGTTCAAACCAAGGGTTTACATCCACTACACAAAATGTTTTAAGACAATTTCAAATACAGAGATTACCAATTGTCAGAACCATGACAGTATGATACATGTGTATAATGCATTCTATAGAATGAATTACTTGCTTCAAAGTCAGAAGATCACAAAGGTTTTAGTTTAAAGCCTAGAATTTACATGAAACGTTTTGGTATTCTTCGTCAAGCACTCATAGGAGTTAGGAGTTTCAGAAAATTCTTGCTGATACAAAATTCATGCTTTGTACACTTTGGCCAAATTCAAGCACTTTCAAGACACACTCCAGTAGTTTTTATACATTATCCCAATTGTTAGTTTTTATTTTAACATGAGGCAGAAAAAAAATATGGTGCACTCAATTATGCAAACGTCTCCCAAAATGTTCAAACCCCAGAGACTTAAAAAAATATAGTTTGAATGGCGCCGATTCAAAAGGGTTGTATTCCCAGCTGCAGTGAGCATATTAAAAAGTTTGGGACACTTGGAAATGGCTCTGACACACTTCAATTGTTAAGCTAAATGATATCTCAATATTCATTTGTGTGAAAATGTGGTTCTACCACACCACAGCAAATGCACATGTATGCTTTTAAATACTACTGTAATTGTATACTGTTTGCTTGATTAAAATCCAACCTACTAACGGACGGACTCAAATACACTCACTATACTCTAGTAACAAGCAATGTGACGCAAACACCAAGGAAAAGCAACTTCAGAATGAGTGTGTATAAGCAATGAAGCAGATCTATTTTATTTTCCTTCATTCAATAATTAATATTTTTAGACAGGGCACTGAGAAATAGTGTGCCTAACACTTCCAAGCATTTTCAAGGACTGTACACAAAAGCGTTTTTTTTACACTTGAAAAAGCTTCAGTAAAGTCCTAGCATTTAAGGATCTTAAAGGGCCATATAAACACTGAAAATACCAACGATTCCAACGTCAAAAATAAATACACATATAAATCTTTATGTAAAAGTATCCCTAAAAAAGTACCTGCACTCTGTGAGAGGGAGAGAGAGGATGAGTAACCTGCTCCACCGGAGTAGGAAGCTAGCGCTCCAGATGGGGTACCTATAAGAAAGCATACATCTAATTACACCACAAACTGCAATAAAACAGTCAGTAAATAGAGATGCTAATCTGCAAAAAAGGTACTCCAGATTAAATATAAATTGATTTTACGTTTAAAAAAATAAAATAAAACAAGGCCTTGTGGGCCATTGCTCTACTTTAAGAAAAAAGAAACGTAGCTAACATTTTCTGAAGAAACCATGAATGCCAATGTTAAAATTTAAACTCGTCAGATGAAAATATACAGAGCATATTCACCGAATCTGAGTTGCCTACCGAAATATTCTGGTAGTGTGCATCTGTTTACCTATGACCTGCCTGTGAATTTAATTAGCATCTGGGGTACAGCAGATACACAAATGCACAAATGTAATTATTGTAATTACCCAATAAAGAATGATCTTTATTCGAATCTCCATCTCCTGTAGGTAAATCCGGTCGAGTATAATCTCGACTCTTATCGTTGTTGTATTTGACGTTAAGGTTGACAAGTTTACTGAAATCGATCCTCAACGTACAGCACGCATTATAGATGTTCTGTCCATCAAGAGACTGGAAAGAACAGATAAAAGTCAGAAGAGAGTCAGAAATGTAGTCGAAACATATTAAGCATCTTGTCACCATCAATGGTAGAGAATGAGTATATTTTGGTTTGTTAGGAAACTATCGAAATGAGCTAATCCACCGTCTGCCAACTGGGAGTAATCTCTACGATGAGATTGACCTTAGAAGCCATAGAATACAGTGAGTCCTCGGGTTACGACGTCAAACCGTACCTGAGCGCGATGTAACCCAAATTTTGGTGTAAGTCAAAACATAAACATGGAGTATAAAATACACTTACACTGCACATACAGTGCTATACAGAAACCACCTTGCATTACTATTTTACCAGATAATTTAGTATACATCACACAAATGTATACAATTGACGAGAACAAATCGGTATTGACCAAAAAAGTATATTTTTCCGTCCTGATGTTGAATAAAATTTGGAATAGATTAAGTCCATTTACGTAATTTGTCATGGGAGAAGTTGATTTTTTTTTTTTTTTTATCGGGCGTTCGTAATGACGAAATGACGCAATTTGAGACTGGCGTAACCCGAGAACTCCCTGTACTAAGAAAAACTCTATGCAGTAAATATTGTGTGTTGAGATGGTAGGGACTACAACTACTGCAATAAATCATTCCACATTTAGAAACTATGCTATACCTACCAATTTAGCCTGCTGAGCATTGACAGGATCACTAAACTGCAGAAGCGCTTGAAACTGGTTGTTCTTTGTGAAGGTAATTATCTTCATCACAGTTCCAAATTTACTGAATATCTGAAAAAAATAAAGCAATTTTATAGTTTTGGACAGTGTTGTTAAATCATCATCATTGTCAAAATAACTACAAAGGCACCGCTAACAAGTAATTTACATAATAGCAAAAAAACATCGTAAAATTACTACGAGGATCACTGCACTGGGCGATATGACAAAATTATGATCATGATAAAAAAGGAATACATAATATCAATAATTATCACAATAACTATCACATCTTTTTTGTTTCAAATGTGATACTTCAAACCTCTGTGAAAAGGTATATAAATTACTTTCCAATAATGTTAAGAATTGAAATGATTTTTATAATTTTTCCTTCAAACCGAAAGTTGCTGTGCAATATGAAATAAATAAAATAATCAACTGACAACATCATCTTTGGCAAGCAGACTATTTTCAGCCTCACATAAAAACTGAGTAAATTTAATATAAGGTCTTTATAGGGTTGTTACACCTTTTTAATTTGATGGATCATTCTCAGATGCCATTCTCTGTCAAATACTGCAGGGGAAGAAGCTCACAAAGTTTTCTTCGGAGGAAATACCTTCTCATATCCGCTAAAGACGCCATTGGGGGAATCAATGCTGACTGAGGCATTCACTCATACGCACACTCACACTAGACTTCTGGGGGCAAAAATGCTGCTCTGCTACGTACATGGAACACCACTCATTTGTCAGATTTGCACCAATATTTCACATAGTGCTGGAATCCCAGAGCCTTGCTACTACACTGTACTGTACTCTTGGGATCCGTGACCGGCCGTTTGGTCGCCCGGACCCAAACAACGGGCAACCAAACAACGGGTGACCAAAAGTCCGGCGACAAAACAAGGTAAAACAACACGGTCTACGCATCAATAAAAGCCAACAATGGCCCTGAGCAGTTTCACTGAGCGGACGTGTGAGTGTATAAGAGTTTGTATGTACATGAGTTATCCCCTTAGGAAGGGACGTCAGTCAGGGTCTTAACAAGTTCTCCAACAAAACACAATAAAAGTACGGGAAATTTGGAGCTTTTCTTTAGCCTAATAATTAATAAGGCATTAAGTATGACTAAATAATAATTCACAGTTTGTATTTAGGGAATTTGAGCAACAATTTTAAATGGTAATTATCAATACCTTCCGGGCGACCAAACGTCCGAGTACCCATGGGATCAGCAATGTGACATCAAGAGAAAGCAGCTTCAGAACGAGCAATCTTATTTTTCTCTCTTTGATAATTTGTATTTCTAGACAGGTTGCTGAAAAATATTGAGTGCTTAACATTTCCAAGCGTTTTCAACGACTGTATGCAAAATTGAAGCATATTCCTAACATTGAAGACATGACAGTGCACAAGCTTTTTGCACTAGAACATCTTGACAGTGGACAGTTGAAATTCGAATCACACCGCAGACCCTTTGGGTACGACCACATTATCAGCTACCTCTCCTACCGTATACACCCAAACGTGTGCGTGAAAGTCAAATTTAATACCTGTTGCAGAACATCGAGTGTCACGGGATAAAACATGTTGTCAATTATAATACGCAGGACAGGACTGGGTGGTGGAGCGAGGTCCAAAACTCCGTGGTCAGATGAAGGAGAATTTCCATCCTGAACTGCTGAAACTGCCTGGAGCACTGCCTGAGCTCTCTGGGGGGAGAACATAAGAAAATTCAACAACAGATTGAAGCAAATATTCATTTTTATTCAACCCATTTAGAAATTTGCATCTTCATGGCTTTATCTTAATGCAAAACATTTTCAAGGTCCAAAGCTTGGTGCCACAACAGAAGAAAGATTTAAGGCCAGCCATGGGATGTGAGACAAGGTTACAAAAAGGCTGTTAAACTAGCATCAGGCACTCAAGGGCTTTGGCCGATGCTTGGTGCCATTATACGAGGACGACAAGTTAAGGCTATCCACGAGCGGTTCAATAGATTTAAAAAGAAAGGAAATGCAGTCTGCCACCAAGAATAGAAACCATGAGTCACGCTTGAGTCGCACATGCATGTTGTGCAATGTGCAAATGTCGGCTTCAACATGGGATATTTCGTGGAAGACGAACCAATAAACTTCTGCGAGTGTCTGGATTTCTTATTGGAAGTTTAATCTAAATTGCCATCCATTTTGCGCTTAAGCCGAGCAGGCATATTGATAAGACTTACCAGTGCTGTGTACGCCTACTTCTTTTAGAAGAACCCCAGAAATTGTAAGATTTATTTCAAAACAAAATACTTCATAATCTTACTTCCCTTATGAAAAAAAAAAACGAAAATGTTAAAGCGATAGAGGTGACCTATGTAATCGATTGCCACGCTGAAGTCGCATAAGACGAATCATTTGTCAGAACTTGTAACTCAGATGATTTACAATGCACTCGTGTTACCAAATTCATCCGGTTTAGAGTGGAGTTGAATCAAATGCGGAAGTAAGATGTGGAATCCGTAGCGATGGTGAGAATTTGAGGCAATTAAATTGGAAATTTGGTACTTTTGCGAAATGGTTGCTTATGAGAAAAAACATTCGAAGTACAAAGATTTCCTCAAAAAGTAAATACCTGGTTAAGTGCAGAGTCTGTTTTCAATTCCTTATGGTTGGAGTATTGGATGAATACGGGACTATTTCTGACCTTAATAAAGGAATTCACACATTATGAAAGACATTCAGGACTGCATAGTAAAAACAACTAAAACAAAAAAATATCAAATTTCTGACCTGAGGTGTAACAGCTGTGTAGTAGTTCACCATTGTAATGGCAGCTTCCGTAGTACTGAGCTCCAAAAATGCCTTCAAGAGAAATTTTGTTATTAGAGGATAAAAAGTCTGTATGAAACCACATGATAAATTATACCTGGTTTTTCCCCTTCAGCATGAGTATATTGGTAACCTTTCCAAAAGGAACCCCCAGTGCAATGACTTCAGTCTCTGATACTTCATTGGGAAGTTTTCTGATGTGAAGAACCTTGGATGGAGGTGACTCATCCAGACGTTGCTTTTTTACGTCAGTGCCATTTGCTGGACAAACATGCAAATATTTTAAGCAAAAGTATGAATACAGTACAACATTCGACAAACTCAAGTAGTTTGACTGCAAACACTTATGAATTATTTTTCCTGTGTCGTCGAATCTATTAAATTGTACAGCTCAAAGACACAAGGCCTTCATTTACACTGATAGTAAGGTTCAAGGTTTTTACTCATTAGTTTGTCTCAACTAGGGACATTTTCGCACAACCATGTTACCTGATTTTGAGGATCCACCAATGGTTAGCCCTGATTTTATATCTTTGTGATATATTAAGGAGAGGGAAAAAGCACGTCTAAATGTTGTAGTTTTTTTAATTGAACAAAACTATCGTAACATGATAGCCATAGGGGCCAGTGCAACTGGTTTTGAACAGGTAAAAAATATATTTTCTGTAATCAGTTCTTTTTTTTTTACATAAATAATCTTGTTTAAAGAAATTAAATGCACATATTGCAAAGCATAAAAACGTCTTATAACCTCGGGAGTATTTTGGTGCCTGAGAGCAGTTAAATTTGAAAGATATGGAAAGAAAAAGATTTTTCTCCCAATCCTGATCATAAGAAAATGACATGATCGGGCATTATTTATCTAAAGGTGCTATGAAATACTACAGCAAGTGGCTTTAATCATAGCACACAATCAATTTAATGAAAAGGACAAAAGAGGGTCGAAAATGATCAGTTTTCAATTTTCAATTCATTCATTCATCTTCAGTACCGCGCATCCTCATAAGGACTGCAAGGGTTGCTGGAGCCCATCCCAGGTGATTTTGGGCAAAAGGCAGACTACATCCTAGACTGGTCGCCAGTCAGACGGAGGGCACACAGAGAGACAGACGACCATTCGCACTCACAATTATATCGCCACCATCACGAATTGAGCCCACACCTGCCCGCACCGAAGGCAGGCAAGTGAACCACTACAACATTAGGATGTTCCAATCTTTAATTCTGGTTGTGAAATCACAAGTACTGTTTGAAAATAGTGGGTGTTCCCAAATGAATAATTTGATGTGGAATAACTATGAATTGAAGGGGAAACAACATGTGGCTATAAAATGATAGCAGACCATATTTTGGACACAAATCCATCCAAAAAGTGGCGGAAGAGGCTTAATAATGATGAATTTTCAATCATCAATTCTGGTTGTGGTGTCAAAAAAATTGCTGAACAAGAGTGGGTGTTTCCAAAAGCACTGTTTGAGGTGGAATAACTATGAACTGAGGGGGAAGCAGCCATATTTGAGTGATAATTTATTTTTTTACATGTAAAATTACATTAGTGAATTCATTTTCATTTTTGAAATGGTCATCATTTGATAGCACCTATTAATAAAATATTGCATAATTTTCTTCATAAACAATCCAGAATAGGACAAGGCTTTTCAATCATTCTATCTTAAAAGAAAAATGCAAAACTTTTTCCTTACCGGTCATGGAGTTCGGGCTGCCACCATACATGCTGAGCTCCTCAGAGCCTCTCTGTAGTAAGACAAAAAAAGAAAAAGAAATGAGATACCTCTAACATCTCATCTCATTTTGTGAACTGCTTTATCCTCATTAGGGTGGCGGGGGGTGCTGGAGCCTATCCCAGCTGTCTCCGGGCCACAGGCGGGGGACACCCTGAATCGGTGGCCAGCCGATCGCAGGGCACAAGGAGACGGACAACCGTGCTCTCTCATACCCATACCTAGGGGCAATTTAGAGTGTCCAATCAGCCTACCCTAAATGTTTTTTGAATGTGGGAGGAAACCTGAGTACCCGGAGGAAACCTACGCAGGCCCGGGGAGAACATGCAAACTCAACACAGAAGGACATGACCTGGATTTGAACCCAGGACCCCAGAGCTGTGAGACCGACGTGCTAACCACTCGGTCCACCGGGCCGCTACCTGTAACATTTTCATCAGGATAACTTTTGATATATTTGCATTTGAAAAGAAATAACCAAATGGCTTAGTCGTACATACATTATTACTCACGACAATATTAGCCAGAAACTTGACAAAAATAGTAAAAAATAATAATACTTGCCTTTACACCAACCGCAACATCGCTGCCAATGTAGAGAATGGATACATATGGAAAAGAGAGAAGATAAGTAAACACAAGTCACGTTATATACATTTTCATTTAAAACTATAATATTGTACGTCTAATGCAAACATCTTTCTTACGTGTTCCAGTTAGTGTTAGTGCTTCGATTTCTAATTGTTTATACTCTGTCACACCCAAACTGCGGCACGTCTGTCATGTATCTTTTAAATGTATTTTGACATTTTAATAGCACACCATGCTTGCGTCCAATGTCCTTCTACAACTACAATAACAAATAGACTATATAAAACTACACCAGTTCATGGATGGACTTCAGATTTAGCTAGCTGGTACTGCAGCCGTACAGCTCAGCTAATAATAGTAGCATCTCCTAAATCGAGACTAGGGAACAGCGTCTCTTCATATGATTTATATGAACTACATGCATACTTTACAAAAATGTGTGTTTAAACGCATGCCTACAAAATTTAGAAATTTTATTTTACCCGTCCATTGCAGTTCTTTGTCTTCTTCAGCGTGAAAGTACGTCAAATACAATGCCCGAACAAGTGGGAGTAAAATGGAGGTCTTCGTCAGCAAGGTAGGCTCTTTACCGCCATCTTCAGCTTTGGATGATCATAACAGCACATGAGGATTTATTATTTCGCCCATGTAGCTACAATTGTGGTCAAAAGTTTACATTCATAATGTCATGGCTCTCTTGAGTTTCCAGTTATTTCTACAACTCTGATTTTTCTCTGATAGAGTGATTGGAACAGACACTTCTTTGTCACAAAAAACATTCATGAAGTTTGGTTCTTTTATGACTTTATTATGGGTTAACAGAATAAGTGATCAAATCTGCTGGGTCTAAAATATACATACAGCAACACGAATTAGCAATTGTGGTGACTTAGAAAGTTGTCAGTGAAATGAGCTTCATAGCATGGCCTCTTAACTTCTTGTGAGTGATTATGAGTGACTACAGCTGGTGACTTCTCTGAGGCCATTTAAATAGGGCTCATTGGATGCAAACGCACACAAAGGATACAATGGGAAAGTCAAAGGAGCTCAGCATGGATATGAAAAAGCGAATCCTTGACTTGAACAAGTCAGGAAAGTCACTTGGAGCCATTTCAAAGCAGCTGCAGGTCCCATTAGCAACAGTGCAAATAATTGTTTATAAGTATAATGTGCATGGCACTGTTTTGTCACTGCCACGATCAGGAAGAAAACGCAAGCTATCACCTGCTGCTGAGAGAAAAATGGTCAGGAGGGTGAAGATTCAACCGAGAATCACAAAAAAGCAGATCTGCCAAGAATTAGAAGCTGCTGGAACACAGGTGTCAGTGTCCACAGTCAAGCGTGTTTTGCATCTCCATGGACTGAGAGACTGCCGTGCAAGAAGGAAGCCCTTGCTCCAAAAGCAGCACCTTAAGGCTCGACTGAAGTTTCCTGCTGATCACATGGACAAAGATAAGACCTTCTGGAGGAAAGTTCTGTGGTCAGACGAAACAAAAATCGAGCTGTTTGGCCACAATGCCCAGCAATATGTTTGGAGGAGAAAAGGTGAGGCCTTTAACCCCAAGTACACCATGCTTACCGTCAAGCACGGTGGTGGTAGTATTATGCTGTAGGGCTGTTTTCCTGCCAATGGAACTGGTGCTTTACAGAGAGTAAATGGGATAATGAAGGAGGATTACCTTCAAATTATTCAAGATAACCTAAAGTCATCAGCCCGAAGATTGGGTCTTTGGCACAATTGGGTGTTCCAACCAGACAATAACCCCAAACACATCAAAAGTGGTAATGGAATGGCTAAATCAGGCTGGAATTAAGGTTTTCGAATGCCCTTCCCAAAGTCCTGACTTAAACCCCATTGAGAACTTGTAGACAATGGTGAAGAAAAAGTCCATGTCAGAAAGCCATCAAATTTAACTGAACTGCACCAATTCTGTTAAGAGGAGTGGTCAGAGATTCAACCAGAAGCTTGCCAGAAGCTAATTGAAGTGAACATGGCCAAGGGACATGTTACCAAATATTAGCGGTGCTGTATGTATATTTTTGACCCAGCAGATTTGATCCCTTTTTTTTCCTGTTCACCCATAATAACGTCATAAAAGAACCAAACTTCATGAATGTTTTTTTGTGACAAAGAAGTATCTGTTCCAATCACTCTATCAGAGAAAAATCAGTTGTAGAAATAACTGGAAACTCAAGAGAGCCATGACATTATGTTCTTCACAAGTGTATGTAAACCTTTGACCACAACTGTAGATAGATAAATCTACGGAAGTTATTGTAGGGATTCTTATTACATTCACCTTAAAAATAAAATTAAAAAAACCTGGGGGGTTTTCAACCACAGATGTAAATTAAGAAGAAAAAAAATTATTAAAAAACAACCCTAGAAAATAAATTAATTTGAAAAACGACAAAGAAAAATAATAATTTAAAAACAACCCATGAAAATATTAGTTTGAAAAACGAAGAAAGAAAAAAATCATAAAACAACCCCACAAAATGAATTAATTTGAAAAACTGAGTTTTCCCAAAAATAATTAATTCTAAAAACAATCCCAAAAATAGATTAATTTGAAAAATTTAGTTTTCAAAAAATAATTAATTCAAAAAACAACCCCAAAAATAAGTCTATTTGAAAGACAGCCAGGGCTGCTTAATTTTTTACGGTGAATGCAATAAGATTCCGTACTACGGAAGAAAGAAAAATAATTCAAAAATAACCCCTGAAGATGAATTAATTTGGAAATTGGAGTTTTCAAAAAACATCCCCAAAAATAAATGAATTTAAAAAACATCCAGGGATTTTTATTTTATTTTTAAGGTAAATGCAATAAGCCTCCGTACCATATAACTCATACAAATAAAGGATCCTGTTTTTTTCCCCAACTGATCTAACACAGTTTACATGCGATGTGAGGGACATTGAATCCAAGTGAACTATGTTCCATTTCTCCATATCTGAGGAGGTCGACCATAGCTGTAGCCATAATGTGGAGCATGCCTAGTATGGCGGCAATCCCCAGATTTGTAGATGGACACCATCTGGAAGGGATGCCCTCCAACTAAAGGAGTCCTATTTGGTCCTTATGGCCAGGTAAGTACATTACAGCATCAGTTATCAATGAGCACAAACATGGAGGAGTTCAGTGAGGCCAACCACTCAGACTAGCACATTAGATACTTTATTGATCATGAACAAAATTTTGGGAACCTTTTAATTGTTTAGTATTTAAAACAAATACAATTACTACACCTTTTTATCTCAAAATAAAATACTAACATTTTTTCATCTCCAGCTTCCCTGGGAAGATTAATTTTAAACTGTTAATTACAAAGAATCAAGCAAATGTTAAAAAGCCCCACCAAGAACTCATCTAAACTATTAGTGCATGTAAATTTCTCAATATTTACCCGATTACTTTTTCTCCAAGCTACATCATGGTATGGATGCGTAAAAATAGCTTGGTTTCCAGAGACAACAGTTTCCCAGGGAAGTACGGTTATACTGTGTTCTGGGATAATACTTAGAATTAAATAGAAATGAAAAACAACAACAACATGCAGTTTTCCAAAGAAATGTTCACAATAGAGAACCCACTTTTGGGAACACCTCAATGCTCTTCTTTTGTTTGAGTCGAATGAACAAAAGATACTCCCTGAACTCCCTTTAAAAAAAAGCAAAAAGGACACCGTCACATAACCAATACTCTTTATGCGAAAATAGCATTAACGGACGGTGATGTTTGGGTTCATTTATCGATCAGAAAACTGGATTAATTGGCACACCCCTCTTGGGTTGATAAGGTGTTGTCCTGTTGATCATCTTGATACAGTCTATGATAGGACAGACACTAAGGCAGAGAGTACATCCAGTACAGCTGTCTGTTACAAATGGAAGATGGGTCTCAGGGTCAAACGTTATAGCCTGTAAAGACAAGAGACAAAGAGTGTCTTAAATGCAATTCTTGGAGGGAAAAAATCACATGGTAAAAGAATAGTACATTCTTACAGTGACACTAATTCCCAACACACGTGTTGAATTTCAAATTTGAGTTTAAGAGAAAATACATTTCACATGGAAAGCCAGACACAAGATTCAAACTCTGAACTTCAGCCCTGTAAGACAGATGTGTTAACTACTCCAATACTGTGTTGCCAATTCAACATTAAGATCCAGAGAATCTATTTGTCAGTAAGGGGGGAGCGGATATACAATATGGATACAGGTGTCTGACCGTGAATGTAAAGCAAACAAGAAAATACAGTATACAGTAATCCCTCAAATATTGGGGTTAATGTAGACGAGACATGGATGCGATAATCGAAAAATTGCAAAGTAGGGTCACCCTTATAACTACGTTTTTTCTTCTTCTCTTCAGCGCTGAGTCCAAGTAGCAAGAGTGGCTTCCGCTTACAAGTTTCAGCATGGATTTTCACATTTTTATGAACTTTAAAAAAAATATATATTTTCTTAAAATAATTAATAGCAGAAAAAATCGTAAAGAAGTGAATTCGCGATAAATGAAGTCGCAATAATCAGGGGAAGACTGTATCTTGCTTCCACACAAGTATGTATACCTGATAGCCAGAGTCATTGCAGGTCATGTAACATTTCCCACAGTTGATACACATTTCTTCATCTATTAGAGCCTGAACCTGATAACGCAAACGATATACATAGTTAGACCATAGTTGTAAAGATTTTTTTTTACAATTCTTGCTCATATAAGCGCTTAAACAAGTAAACAATAATTATTTAAATACCTGTTCCATATTGTTCAGTTCTTGGTAGGCCCCAATGTAGCGCAACGCTCTTGCTATCACATCCTGCAATTGTCAAGAACCATAAACATAAAGGTATAAACATGCAGCTGTGCAGAATGTACACAGTTAAAGCTTTGTTTTGCTTTTAATTCATACTGGAGTAAACCAGACAACAGGTATATGTGCTGTATGTGCTGTATGTGTGAGAGTGCACACTCCACCTTGACAGCTGGAACAGGTTTTTTAGGTGAGGTCATTTTGTTGACGTTGTCTTCAATCACATCAGGATCAACAGTATCTCTGAGCTGCTTCTTATATTGCGAAATGGCCTCTGTCCTCCTCTGAAGGTATGGTCCAAAACTTGGGAGACTCTAGACATGCATATACATACACTGCCTGACACATTTATTAAACCAGTGTTGACCAAACACAATGTGAACCAGAAGATGTTTGGTTTCACGAGCTTCAAATTTTGGCAACGCAAGGCCGGCCGGCGTGAACACAAAACTGCTTTTTCTGTGTGAAAAATTAGACATTGAAATACTTGTTTTGTCTTGATTTGAATACTGGTGATAAAACTTTGATGAGAATCACTTTATATTCTTAATATAGTTGACAGTTTGAAATTTCAAGATCGTCAGCTGGTGGTGTGCATTGAGATTTTCTCAATGCAAAAACGTGCCTTAGCTCAAAAGGGTTGGGAAACACTGCATTAGACCACCTATAATTAAGACCAAAAGAAACCTTCCATAAAATATTTTGTTCACTTCAGTGTGTTCACACAAAAACTTTACACATTGAAAAGGTATCCCTTGATGAATATATTCTGAATATCAGTAGGACTTCCTGGTTGAATAAACTTGCCCTGACTTATATTTACAAACTTATGCATCTATCTTTTTCCTCTCATTACACTTTTAAGTCAAAGTATTTGAGGACAGTCAGATTGACGTTATTTTAGGATATGCTGGAATTAAATTACACTTGTACTATTGTTTCCTACAAACAGAGGGGCCCAGCTTCGCAGGTCCCACCTGCTTGGGCGACAAAGCCTCTCCACTTTCGATCCAAAATCGAGTGTTTTTATTGATTTTTAGTTCTGCAGTACAGATGACTTAGAATAACACAGTGTTTGCCTGTGTATTGTGCTATGGAAAAGCAGAGAATTATTGGTCTGGCTGTTTTGTGTGTACCGGAAAAATTGACCCAAAGTTGTAAAAGGCTACCCTCAAACTTGGCGACCATGCCTGGATGAATCGTTTTTTTGAAGGAGCTGAAACGGAAACCAACACTTGATCGTCACCTGGACATGAAGCACCAATTGAAGTAACAGAAGCCGGGCCCCTGCATTTGTTAGATGTAAAATGCACCTGTAAAATGTGCTGAACTTAATAGATTGTTTTTGAGAATGCACTCGAGTGTCCAAAATCGAGGGTTTTTATCGATTCTTAGCTACGTGCAGCCATTGACCTGGAAAAAGATAGACTCAAAATGTTTGCGTCTTCATAGTGCTTTAAATAAACAGTATTTTTTGTCGCATGTACTGAAAAAATGAGCCCAAAGTTGCACTTTTTTTACCTTAAAAATGTGACTCCCAGTTATAAAAATCTATTTTTTTTTAAAATTGGGGCCAAAATTAAAAATTGAGCGCGGTAACATCCTAGAGCCAGACATTTGCAATTTTTTGTCAAACCTCAATTTACTATTACCTTCCCAACCAGGTCTTCCAGTCTTGGAACGGGTTTCCCCTTCTGGTGTCTTTCTGTTGGAGGAGACTGCCCATCCCAGTCTTTCATGTCGAGGCTCTTCAAGTACAGCAAAGTCTTCAAACCTATTCATACATACAACACTCTTCATGATGTTGCTTCAAGCATTATTCTCCTATAATGTTTAAGCTGTGCAAATTCAATAATACTGTCGTACCTCTACTTAAGAAATTAATTGGTTCCAGAACTTTTTTTGAAAGTTGAAAATTTCATAAATTGAGCAGTACTTTATATGTAAATACTCTAATTCATTCCACGGTCCCCATAAAACTACCAACTACATAAACCCTTAAAATTCATCAAAGAGTCTCAATTTTATAGGAAAAGTGTGAAGACACAAAAATGAGGCAACATCATCATATTTTTTTTAATAAGCAATTAAAATTTCGCCGGGATTTGGTTGCGCTCGGGGGGTGATGCGATGTATCTATCACGGCAGAATGCCAACAAGTCTGAAATTATCACTTATTTGGGCCTTTTGCCCGGAAAGCGCACCTTGTGGAGAAGCACTACCAATTTTGTCATACGCAGCAGGGTATGATGACAATTAGGCTTTTGTCGAGTCAATGATGATGACGAAGCCTATGTCCGATTATTATTATTACAGACGCTCCCCTACTTACGAACGGGTTAGGTTCCGAGCGATTGTTCATAAGTTGAATTTGTTCGTTAGTTGATTCAGTGCTATATTTTGTATTATAATTTATGTTTAAGGCCTATATAAGTATATTGAAGGTTTATATAAGTGCATTTGTATGTTTAAGGCTTGTATAAGTAACCTGCATTGATTTGTACTGAAAAAAACATTTAATAAAATGGAGAGAATACGTACAGTACTGTATACATACTACCGACGGTCGAACGATTCAAGTTGTATGCCCGTGCAACGCTCACCATTTTCTCACCCGCATCAAGCTTCTTTATTATTGCCACTTTCGTTTCAAATGAAATGGCTTGCCTCTTCCTTGCACTACCACCCTCACTAGAAGCCTTTCGCTTTTCACCAACCATATTGATTTAATGGATGCACGAGATATTTAATGATAACAATGTTCTTTGCGCACTGGAGATACGTTCACGCACTGCAACGAACTGGGCAGAGGAAGGTGGATGCTGGGTGAGCTCTCACAGTGCCAGGTGTCAGTATTAGCGGCGGAAAGAAGCACTACAAGAAGTAGCCAAAAGAAGCACTACAAGAAGTAGCCGAAAGAAGCACTACAAGAAGTAGCCGAAAGAAGCACTACAAGAAGTAGCCGAAAGAAGCACTACAAGAAGTAGCCGAAAGAAGCACTACAAGAAGTAGCCGAAAGAAGCACTACAAGAAGTAGCCGAAAGAAGCACTACAAGAAGTAGCCGAAAGAAGCACTACAAGAAGTAGCCGAAAGAAGCCAGGCTCACAGAACAAAGAAAGTTGTAAAAACATTAAAGTAAAAAGTATAAAGTACAAAGTAAAGTAAAGAGGAATGTAAGAAGAAATATTAAAATGTAATTTAAAAAAAGATAGAAGGGCTGTAAAACACGAAAAACATAAGAATATACAGAGCTATTGTCACTGGCTTCCGCGTGACGGCACCATCTTGGGGGAAAAAAAAACCTATGCGCAGACATGTTCGTATGTACCGTTCGTAAATCGAATGTTCGTAAGTAGGGGAGTGTCTGTATTATTAAAATGAATAAACATGCAAAATCTATTCATGTTGAAGTGCATTGCACAAGTGTCAGGAAGCTAACATTAGGCAAGCATAAGTTTAAGCAGACAACGGCAGTCAAAAAAAAGGAGGGTTGTTGTGAGACAGCCAATGAGAGCCCAGTAGTGTAGAAAAATTGTTAAGCAAGAAACTGCATCCGCGGAAATTTTAAAATAAAATAATGGATATAGGAAATGTATTGATGTTTTTGTAACTTCGATCTTTTTCATATCTTGGGGCACTCATTCGCATCTCAAAAGATTTCGTAACTTGAAAATTTCATACCTAGAGACATCCGTAAGTAGAGGTACAACTGTATAGTTACTTACCTACACAGTAGTCTTCAATCAAGGTAAAGTCCTGGTTTTGAACAGCACTGCACACCTTTTGATAGACACAGCGAGCCATTGAGATTTGTAGACCTTTTTTGTGTGTCATTTAGTATAGCCATAAAAGTAAGTAAAGTAAACGAGCAAAAACATTGTCCTCTTGATATTGTCACCTGTAACACTGAGGCACCAGCATGAAGAAACTGTAAACCAGTTTCTGCAGAGTCTATTCCTCCCGTGGCCAAAACCGGGAAACCAGGAATTGCTCTAGCGATGGCTGATACAGCTCTGAGTGCGATTGGTCGGATGGCATTTCCTGTACACATAAAAAGTGCAAGTTATTTAATTATACATATACAGTTATTTATGTTGTCATTTTGAGGCTGGTGCAACATATTAATAGAATTGCTTCAGATATAGCGCTTTTCAGGTCCGTCAAATACCCTTTACATTGCATTATTGTTTCACACAACACGAAATGGTGGTAAGCCACACCGGCTCTGGATTGGAACCCCTAATCATTCAATCAATAAAAGACCTACTGAACTACTTGCACCGCTGTAGTAGAATTTAGTAAGTTTGAATTTTAAAATGATTTCTGTTCATAGAAATTTGGCGTAGGAATTGCAAATGGCTGTTAAGAATTGATTTTTAAAAATTATATCAAGTGTCTTTCATAGCAACCAAAAAAAACACATTACATACAGTTGATTCGTATTGTGCATGGGTCTTTTTACCTGACACTCCCCCATATGTAGTACGTTTGCCAGCTCCAACCCCTGGCCAGGGTGAGCCGTCTGCCTTCAGACCCATCATACCTGAAACTGTGTTTGTGGCTGTAACTCCATCTGCTTTACCTGTAATACACATTTACATGCATTTGATATTTATAATATTTGAGTTATGGAGTGTTAAATCATAGAATCACATATGAGAGCGCATTGGAATGGGGAGCTATGTGATTACCTTCGTAGGCAGCCATGGCAATATCAACAATGTTGGTCACGTTTGGCGTCAATTTGGCAAAGAAGGGGATGGAAGATGCAGCTCGCACCCAACGGCATATGTTCCGCACAAGCACAGGGTCCTGAAGTGAATATTGAAAACCACTAATCTCTTAAAAAGTTGGCTTATTACTTTAGTTAAGCATGTACATTTGTAAGTGTGTATTAGAGAAAAAGGCCAAGAGAGAGTACAAGTATACCTGCCCACAAGCCAGTCCCATGCCTCTCTCTCCCATCCCATGGGGGCAGGAAAGGTTCAGCTCCAATGCATCAGCACCTGATTTCTTAAGAGAAATGAGTTCATGTCAATTTTATCACCAAAACAACACATCTACAGAGCTGCCAACCTCCATCCAACCCCATTTCAGGATTCCCCTTGTCCCATTTCCAGAGTTTATCTGGAGTGAATGTGATTCACGCAAAATCAATATGCGCTGAAGTCGCACAAGATGAATCATTCGTCAGAACTTATAACTCGGATGATTCACAATGCACTCATGTTACCGAATTCTTCAGGTTTACAGTGCAGTTGAATCAAGATGGCGGAAGCCGTAGAGTTTAGGGAGCTTGTCCGGAGTCCCGGAGTTTGCCGTGTATTTCCGGTTAAACTCCTGAAATTCCGGAGTAGTTGGCAGCTCTGCATCTATAGCATTTGTGTGAGGTGATTCCACTTCACTACACTGCAGCTTACCACAGCCATCTGAGTTAGTTCTGTCCAGTCTTCCTTGTTGTAACCGCACATGATGCTAGCAATCACTACCTGTTTGGCAGGCAAAAGTAGCATGTTTATCTAAATAATTTCAGAAAAGCAGTGACGCTCTAATTGAAACATTGGTAGTGATGAAACTTACATTATTGGGAAAGTCTTTCTTTAATTCAACAACTGACTGACACCAATAGGCTGCAGTTTTTTCACTGATCAACTCAATGTTGAGGAATGATCCCTGACCTGGTCCATATACATGACCAGAGGTGGTACCACGCACAATACGAGGAGACACGTTCGTAACAAGATCCTGAGACGGGAGAACAAAACATCGTTATCAGTTATATTATCAAATGTATTATTCAGCATTATGAAACAGGTATGCATTTACTTTATCCAGTCCAAAAGTCTTGGTCAACGCGAAACCCCATCCTTGCTCAAAAGCTCTTCGAATCATAGCTGTGCTGGTGGTGGGAGGCGCAGAAGCCAGGCCAAATGGGTTGGGAAACTTTATTCCACAAACCTCTACACTGATATCCACCTGATCAATAGCACTGTAGAACAGTGGCATCTTTGGAGCTGTGCCCACTGTTTGGCCATGGAGAGACTGAAAAATGAAGAAGAAAGACATTAAAAAACGAAAAGTATCAAAACATAACATGTGTCTGCACATTAGCTCATAATTTTGCAACTGCTGTGTAATAAATTTTGAAGTTCAGTTTGCATTTCAGTCTCTTGAATCTGGTTGCCCGCCCCTGTCCTAACCCATGGGCTTAGAGCTGTACCTGGCTGGACCCTGTGAATGTCTCCATGCTCCCATTTTCAAGATCCCCTTTAAAATTGTCTGTAAACTAATCGTAGGAAATTTAAAAAAAAACGGCTATAATACTGTAGATTATGACTGGTGTTAATAGTATGGCATAATACAATGAGGGGAAATGGTCCAAATAGTAATAGTGAAAACAATTCATGTCTGTTAGGTAAGCACAAATAAGAAACATATCGCTACTTATTATTCATTATTTCTTTAAAAAAAGGGTTTAGACACAGTACCTGTAAGTATCTATGAATGTGCCATGATGCCTGTTTGCCATCATTTACTGACTCCACCGTGGTGTTTGCTAGTCCAGCAATGTCTCCTCCTGCAAACACCCAAGGCTCACTGGTCTGCATGGTTTCTGTGTTGACCTCTGGAGTACCCCAATGACTCAGCTTGACTGGAGACATGGCCTCACTCACTGCATGAAGAATAACCACGTGTCAAATGCATAGTTGGTACAACTTCAAATAAATAAAACAATATTAAAGTTTGCTTACCTGTTGGCTCACTGAGCATGGACCCAAAGGCACTGATGATGTAGTCTGCCTTTAACGTCATAAGTTGTTCTTCATCTTCCAACCACTTTCCTTCCTCATCCTGTTCAGTGCGACAAAACTGTATTGCGGCAACCCGTCCTTTCTTCATGATGACCTCCCGGGGAGAGAGGAATGGATGGAACTCGCACTTTTCCTCTTTAGCCAATTCCATCTGACCAGGGTTAGTGGTTAGGAAAAAATAAAACACTGGCATTAATCAATTTCTTTCTTAGATTCAGTCATTACAGAATTGGAGGATATATTTCTTCAAAACTCTTAAAAAAGATTTTCTCTTTCTATTTTTTTTGCTACACATTCATCAATAATTGCTAATGTGACAGTGAAAATTCCCGCATACGCGATGAATAAAGTTATCCAATCTAATCTAATCTAATCTATATTTGGATTTAGTCTCCAGACAAGTACATTTACTCAGAACATGCATGTTCTAATAATTTTTATGTGGATTGTTGAAAATTTGAAGTGTGGAATGTAAATTTTTCTTCAATTCTGGAATGACGGTTATTTACATCTTGATTCTTCTGTACATACTCATACCTCCTCAGGTACAGCCCTAATGTTGGTGAATCCCTTCCTGAAACAGACAAAGACTTTCTTGGCTCCACAGCGGAGGGCAGAGGTTGCACAGTCAAAAGCAGTGTCGCCAGAACCCAGGACAATCACCACTCCTCGTAACTCAGGGAGCGAAGAACGACAATGGCACATCCCTAAAGTGAGAGAGACAGGATGGTGTGACATCGGTGGACGTGTATAATTGCATATACTGCAATACCTCTCTTGCTTGCTGTGGCCACCATGGGCAAAAAATCTTTGGAAGTGAAAAAGCCTTGATCCATGGATAACCCCTGAAAGATTTTTGCTCTGTTGGCCTGGGGAAGACCTAGAATCAATCGCACAAAGAACTTTTTTTTTTACTATTTATCAAGGTAGCATAAAAAGATCCATTATGTTACAGGTTTTCTGAAATAATGCTTTGAGTATCACTGAAACTTTATACAGGCTTTGTGTATTCTATACATTTTAATTATCAATAAAAAAAAGGATTCAAATGCATGTAACACATTTATTATTACGAGTCATTCTTAAAATTCATTCTCCAACTATGGACTTTTTAGATTTTAGAGCCTTCAGAGTTCATTTTTGAGTGAGGGAGCAAGCTGGAGCATAGGCAGAAAATCCTGCCTGTATTAAATCCTCTAAAACAATCTAACAAAATTGATCACTCATTTAAGTATTGAAAACATTTTAGTTTATTCATTGTAGTCATTGTCCTTTTTAAAGTAAGACATTCCAGTTTAAGTTAACAAACATCAATTAATATCTTAAAACACAATTTAATTTCCTCCATGAAAAATATAAAAAAGGCTAAGGTTGCTTGAACATGGACCCCCATCCAATCGTAATATAATTTAAATTGGACTCACCAATTCCAATGAAGACTGCCTTGAATCCATCTTCTCTCAGAGAAGTTAGAGTCATTCCATCCATACCCAGACCCTTCTCACACACCACCTGGAATTATGCATTATTAAATCTCTTTTTACTTATATAATGACATTAAAAGTATTCAATAAAGATGCGCAGAGGCTTGGTAGATTACAAATCAACATCTCTTAAGAAAGGACAGCAAAAACATGAAAAGGGTTAAGTAGGACACCATTCACACTTACATTCATACCTTTGCCAGAGAACATGCAAAAAGGAAGGTCGGAACCCTTGCTCTCAGAACAGTGAGGCGGACGTGCTATACACTCTCTTGCTCCGACATCAATTGTAGAACACGAGTAAATTGGCAAGTAGACACATTTCTTACTATGAGACAGTTTTTATTACTGATGACATTTCTGCACAAAAGTATAACAATTACATGTTACTACTGTAGTAGTAAGGCAAAACTGCAGTACGTAGTTGATATTTGTGTGCAACTAATCATACTTCTTAGGGTTCCCAACATAGTAGCTCGCGGTCCCTTTCTAAAGATTGCTCATCTGTGATGGGACATTGTGATAATTTATATTTTGAAATCCAATTAATTACTTAATTAATCAAGTGTTTTCAATCGATTAAACTGTCATTTTCTCTTTGGGTTGAACCTGTCATGTCTCCGCTCACTTCAGAGGTTAGGGTCAAACTGTTGTTTAAAGCAGTGGTCCCCAACCACCGGTCCGTGGACCAGTACCGGTCCACGAGCTACCTAGTGCCGGTCCGTCAGAGTAAAAAATATTAACGTTTTCACTCTCGCCCTCCTACTTGAAATAAGAAAAGTTGTTATAATAATAATAAATAATTGCTGTTATGCTTGGACTTGTTTTTTTTGCCGTATAGAAAGAGCTTTTCCGGTCCGCGGTGAGAAAAAGGTTAGAGACCGCTGGTTTAAAATATACCTAATTGTTGTTATTTGTGTGCACACTATTATTTTTAGTTATTCCTACATTTCTTGGGATATATACTCTACAGATGTATATGCATTGATTCTTGGAGATTTTTTTTATTTTTATTTTCGACTTTTTTTTTTAATCGAAGCCTTGTGTAGGTTCGAAATTTGGCTAGTGATGATTGATGGTGCCAGTAGGTTATGAGTTAGCCAGTAGAGGGCAGCCAACAGCATGTAGCAGTGCATGTTCATTTAGATCAGGAGTCTCCAAACCAGGGCACGGCAATAAATAATTGGTAGAAAATTATTGCAATACATTTCCATGAATATATTTTTAGTTTTTGCAATATAAATATATTATTTTTTATGCTGAAAAATTATGAATTATTGGTCGCCCGACGGCTTGAGTGGTTAGCACGTCGGCCTCACAGCTCAAATCCAGGTCGGTCCACCTGTGTGGAGTTTGCATGTTCTCCCCGGGCCTGCGTGGGTTTCCTCCAGGTACTCCAGTTTCCTCCCATATTTCAAAAACATGCATGGTAGTCTGATTGGACACTCTAAATTGCCCCCAGGTATGAGTGTGAGCGTGAATGGTTTTCCGTCTCCTTGTGCCCTGCGATCGGCTGGCCACCAATTCAGGGTGTCCTCCGCCTCTGGCCCGAAGTCAGCTGGGAAAGGCTCCAGCACCCCCTGCAACCCTCGTGAGGATAAAGCGGGTCAGAAAATGAAATAAAAAAAGGGAACTATTAGGAATTTTCTTTTCCAGAAGGAACATTTCCAAACCTAAAAATAAATGTTTCACTCAGAAGCTAAATTTATTCTTGATTCAACATAAAAGTTAAAGACAAGTTTATGGCTTAGTAGACGTTCACACACTTCATATGCTTATGAAAATGGTACAGAGTGTACATAGAACTCATACCTTAACGCCAAGGTCTTTCATCAAGTCTACTTCAAACTGGACAACCTCATAAGGAAGGCGAAACTGGGGGATTTCCGATGTACTGCACGAAACCACAAATGTAACTCATTTCCATTATCCATCTATCCATAAAGCTTTGTTCCATACTGTGCACTAAATGACTCAAATAAAGTATTCTGAGATCCATACAACTCATACTACAGTGACTACAATTATTCTACATAATAATAATTATATAATATGCAACAGGGCATTAGATAACGATAAATAATGATACCTTAGTCCACCGGTGAATTTCTGCTTCTCAAATATGGTAATGTTATCATATCCAAGGCGGCCAAGAAAAGAGGCACAGCTAACAGAAGCAGGGCCACAGCCAATCAGAGCAATGGGCGCATGGTAAGACTCTGGCATCTCATGATGTGGTGGTAACTCAGGATTTCGTATCTGAGGGATTCCCATCTTACTAAAAACCTGTGAAGAAAAACATACGTGAATCACACTTGAAAAATGCATTTAAAAAAAAAATCACCACTCTGACCTACGTCATACAGCAGTTTGACCCTAACCTCTGAAAGTTTGATTTTAAAATCACTAAGACAGTCAATTTATGGAGGATTTAAAGATTTATATATCTTTGTAATGAATGCATCTGAAATGAATCTGTAATGGAATCCCTGCCCGCCGCAAAAAAGGATAAATAATAAACAAATTCAATAATATTGTAAAGGCGTAAAACTGTATTGTATGCCTGTGTTCCTGTGTCTCTCGTACCTCAGTAGCAAACTGCTGCAATCCTCCAATGTTAATAGGACCTTCTTCAGAGGCATACAAGTTGCAGCCCCCAACACACAGCTCCGAGGTTGGGCAAACCATTCCGCAGGTCAAACCAAGGGGATTGTCAGATAGAATAGCCCGTGCTGCTCCATAGTAGTTCTGATAAGTATGAAATAAGTAAACACAAACATGCTTCAAATTACAGCCATAGAAACCTTGTAAAGAATCACTTCCTAAAACACAAGTGCTATATCATATTATTTACCTACTGATTACACAACAGGAGAAATGTGGAGTTCACTAGCTTAAAGCTCAAGGATGCTTAGATGAGGTAGCCAGGTCGAAGTATCAAACCCGCAACCTCTGGGTTGGGGAACAACTACTCTACCACTGAGCCGAGAAATCCCAGGATATATGGACGTATGTATTTTTTTATTTAACATTTATTTGATTTTAATGTGGTTTTGAGTATGGCCCGGCGGCGCGAGTGGTTAGCGCGTCGGCCTGTTCTCCCTGGGCCTGTGTGGGTTTTCTCCAGGTACTCCGGTTGGCTCCCATATTCCAAAGACATGCATGGTAGGCTGATTGGACACTCTAAATTGCCCCTAGGTATGAGTGTGAGCATGAATGGTTGTTTGTCTCCTTGTGCGCTGCGATTGGCTGGCCACCAAATCAGGGTGTCCCCCGTCACTGGCCCGAAGTCAGCTGGGATAGGCTCCAGCACCCCCTGCGATCCTAGTGAGGATAAAGCGGTTCAGAAAATGAGATGAGATGTGGTTTTGAAATTAGAAGTTAGTAAAAAATGCTCTGTTAAAAAAGTTGGATTCTTAATAAAAAAATATTTTAACATTCATTATTTTTCTGAACCGCTAATCCTCACAAGGTTTGTCGGGGTTGCTGGAGCAAATCCGGCAAACTACCGGACCGGCACCAGGTGGGAGACACCCTGAATTGGTGGTCTGCCAATTGCAGGGCACAAGGAGATTGAGAACCATTCACTCTCAGACTCATACTTCGGGGCAATTTAGAATGTTCAACCAGCTTACCATGCATGTCATTGGGATGGAGGAGGAAACCAGAGTACCCGGTGAAAACCCACACAAGCACAAGGTGATCTCATCACTATAGTCAAAATACGTACAAGGGACAAGGACTCCAAGACGTCTCGGCATATCTCGTTTTGAATTAGGATAAACGAAACGTCCTTCATTGTTGGCAAGAAATGAAATGATGGTGCATCTGTCTAAACCAAGAATGCGCTCAAATTCAGCCAAATGCTTATCCTAAATGTAAGAAATGTATGATAAATGATAGTGATGTGCACATAATTCCAACAGTGTTAATATTTTGCCGAAAATATTAGCTTTTGCAGCCCCTACAAAATGATGTGGCAGGTTGGATCTGGCCTAGCGCCTTTAGTTTGACACTGATTCTTTTTTTAGCTAGGTCTACAATGTCTTGTGTGTCTTGGTACTGCAACCAGGGAAATTTCCCGAATACGGGATGAAATAAAGTTCTAATCTAATCTAATCTAATCTAATTCTGACTGAGTGTGTTTACCTTATTAGAAATGCTTGTAATAAATGACTTGATGTCCAAATTAGTGGGACAGCTCTTCTGACAAGGTGCATCTGCACATTTAAGACACCTAAATGACAGAATTTACAATACAGAGTTGATAACATAATCAGGTTGTGCTCTTCATACTGTATAATTGAGTATTAGGTTAGTCAAATATGTGTTTTGACAGAAGCCTTCTACATTGCGTGTATGAAAAGCATTGTTAGTGTCGGGTTAGATGGCACTATTTAATGGCATTGGTAACATATGTTGAGGCAATTTAATTCTCACCTTAAAGCTTCTCGAAGAGCTCCACGCTCACTCAGGGTTGTGTGTTTTATATCATCAAAGTTGCTCTCTAACTTCACACAGGACTGGGTAGGATAGAAAAGATACAATCAAATCAATCTGAAATACAAAGCAGGTATATACATTTATAAAAAAATAAAAAAAGGCTAGTGAAGAAAGGCATTACATCACAGTTCCTCTCAGGATTCCGCTTCCAATGTTTCTTTTCTTTCTTCTTGTTTGCAGTGGACATGATCTGAGCGTGAGTCTTGACCCTTGGGTTCAGAGCCAAGATGCTCTTGAAATAAATAAATAAAATAAAATAAAATCAGGAGAAAAAACATTCAACTTAGTTCTCTGCATTTATATTTTTCTCCCTTTTGTTATCGTTGAAAATATAATTTATGGCTGCTTTTAAAAAAAACATCCTACTTATCTGTCTTTATGGCCAAAACACGGATATTATGGAACATTCTGAGAAGAGTTTTTGTTTGAATGGTTGGGGTCAACAGATAAGTAATTGAACAGCTGTCAGGTCATTGCACTGAGTTTGTGTGTGGGGTGAGGGTCACAAAATACAATGATATGCAGAATTTACAAACTAGGAGAGAAGGCATTTTTACATATTAAAAAAACAGACTACTGTACAAGCAAATAAGAAATGCTAGCTAGCTTCATTTATGTATTTTTTGCCTTTGTTGTCATTTTAAATACTGATAAGTTATAACCAAGTAACAATTAACTTACACTCATTTTCTTAATGTTTTATTGTTAAGACTTCAGATGTAAATGTTCATGTTAATTTAGAAAACTGATGTATATAATTTATTATAAATATTTAATTATTATTTTGAGAATTATTTTATAAGTATTATATATATAAATAATTAATTATAAACAAGCAGTAATGTAATTTTCAAATATTTGTCACTTTTTTCTGCATGTTAATATGGAGGTGTGTCCTGGTTTGAATCTGTTATGTAATATTTCTGAAAATGGTGTTAAAATTGGTCAGGGTGTGGCTAATTAGGCACACTGTGCTGTCCCCGCCCCATTTGTTCTTCTTCTACAGCTAATAATGTGAGTGCTAAATAACTTATCTCAAAATAGACCACTTTTCCATTCTTAAGTTAGCCGCACCAAGCATACAGTATGTAAATAATAATAAAATCGGCCTACTCGCCTTGTTCTCAATCAACCTTTTCTCCCTCATGACCTCTACCACCCTGTTCGTCCTCTCTTGTCAGCAGAGATGAACTTTTCTCAGCTTGCTCGCCGGTGAAAGCCCGAAATAAATTCTGAGTTTATTCATTAGAGGGCATCTGGAAAGTATTCACTGACTTGTTTTATATTTTGTGACAGCCTCATTCCAAACTAAAATAAATGAGGTATCTTTCTTGTCTCAATAGACGTATTCTATAAAGAGAAACAAACTAATACTTTTTTCAAGGTTCCAATGTGGCCTCCATCATACGTAGGAAGAATAAGATGTCAAGGTGAACAACCGTTGACACTTGGTCATCTTATCAGATCTCAAACAACCTTTTGTAAGAGAGGAGAACCTTTCAGAAGGTAAAAAAAAAAATTCTGCATCTTGCGAGAAAACATTGTCGTCAGGTGGTGTGGATGTAAAAAAAAAAAAAAATATATATATATATATATATATATATATATATATATATATATATATATATATATATATATATATATATATATAAAGCAGGCCTTTTTATATAATACTTTCTTACTTCCCTTAAGTTAAGACTGAGTACACAAATGTAGACCATTTGTATTGAAAAGTTATTTTAATGGAGCCTATAACCTCTCTATGCTTGCAGAGTGTCGGTCAATGAATGGAACATTCATAAGACATTCCTGAGTCTGGTTTTGACATCAAACTCATCACCTGACCCATCATGTAGTAGGGACGTTTTTTCAGTAGGAGCTGGAAGAGGGAATTATGAATGAAGCCATGTACAGAGACTTCATGAATGTAAACCTGTTCCTTAGTGCGGAAGTGGTGAAGATTGACTTTGCAACAATGAAAACAACCCTAAGAACAAGAGCCAAGACAGCCAACGAGTACTTGTAGCTCCATGGCAACTCTGTGAATGTCCTCAAGTGACATAGCGAAAGCCCAGACATCAATTTGATCAAATTTCTCTGGAGAGATGTAAAAATCCTCACCGAGGCTACTGACTATGAGTTGCTCCAAAGAGGAATGGCAAAAACGTCCTAAATTTTGGTTCGAAAAGCTTATGGCATAGTAGTCATAGTTTTCAGGGTGGTATTACGAACAAAGGTAGTAACAAAGTATTGCGCAAAGGCTTTGAACACTCACAGTATGCAAATGTGATACACTAATGTGCATGTTAGCTTGTTTTAAGTAAATTTGCAAAATCATAAAATATTTGTAATTATGAAGTGTTGTATAGGGTTTTGATCGGGAAAATTTGTGTAATTAATTTTGGTATGACACTACAACATAAAATGTAAAAAAGTGAAACTGAATATTTTCCGTAAGCACTCTACATACAGTATACAAATTGAATACTGCATATTTGCTTAATAAACTACACTGTGGCTGCATACATATACACATATATGTATACATGTTTACATATATACATATATATGTATACATATATACATATATATGTATACATATATACACATACATATATACACATATACATGTATACATATGTGTATATATGTATACATATATACACACATATATATATGTATACATATATACACATATGTATACATATATACATATATATATGTATACATATATACACATATATATATATACACACACACATATATATATACACACATATATACATATATATGTATATATATACATATATACACACATATATATGTATATATATACATATATACACATATATATATATACTTATATACACATATATAGAGAGATATGTAAATATATATACATACACACACACACTACATTTATTTGATTTTTATGTGGGTTTTCTAAATTTACTTATTTCAGAAATTGGAAAAACTTCACAACAAAACTGCATTAAAATTTGGACATTATATTTTCATAATTTTAAGCATCTGTGCAATGAGAATCCGTAGTCAGAATAGTCTGGCTGCACCTAATTAGAATATAATAAAATATAATCATTTCTATATAAAACAAATGAATAATATGCATCTAGAATGGAAAACAATCAAACACAGATTTACTTTACACATCATTGTAGTCTGACCACCATGAGACAGAAAACACAAGCAGTTACCTCAATATCTGGAAGATCTTTACTTAGCATGATGACTCTCCTCGTGGCAGCAGCAACAAATATTTCCTGTTGTGTCAAACTGCTCTTCAAGACTCTGTAAATGAGAGAACTCCCCAATCTTATCAGTTTTCTGTTACACAACAGTCATTAAATGTACATTCTCTACCAAACTTGACATTTTCTTCTACTGGGCGGAGCTTGTTTTACTCACCAAAGCTCAAAGTTTAGCAATCCTGACCAGTGGTCAGACTTGAATGAGTCTTGCAGCAGTGTTGTGTATAGATTAAGCAATAACCACAGTGAATCATTGATTCCAAAATTCCCTCCCAATGAGATTTTTCCTTAAATATATCTTTACGTTGTTTTCCCCTCACGTGTAAATGCGAAAACTCTGAACTATAAAACCCAGTAATTTATGAATTTGTATAAACCAGGGGTGGCCAAGTCCGGTCCTCGAGAATGTCAATCCAGTCTGCTTTCCATGTCTCCCCTCCACCAACACACCTGAATTAAATAATTGGGATGATTATGAAGCTTCTGGACATCTTGCTGATGGTAGAGGAGGGAGATATGGAAAAAAAAGACTGGATAGCGGCTCTCGAGGATCGGACTTGGCCACCCCTGGTATAAACCATCTCCGACACATGTGGAAAATCATTAATGCTCCTAAAAAACCAAGACTAATAATTCTAAGGGATTCGTTTGAAGGAAAAAAAGCATTATATCAACACGATTTATTGTGTCGTGTATGTACTGCATGTAAAAGGACAGAACAATCCTCACATTATTTTTCACCTTATTTGAGCTTTTTAAATATATTTTTAGATTTTACAAAATGATTTTTGAACTAAAAACACAGAAAAAATGATTAAAAAAGATACAATTATTGATTTAAAAGGGGGAAATCAGGAAATTTAATATACAGCAATACTCTTCATTTTAATTTGATCCTAAAACAGCAAGTCGGCACTCATGATTTACTTTCCCGGGCCACACAAAATGATGCGGCGGTCCAGATTTGGCCCCCGGGCCGCCACTTTGACACATGTGCTCTAAATTGTCCCCATTTATGAGTATGAGAGGTCCTTCGTCTCAGTGTGCCCATGATTGGAAACGAATTCAGGGTATCCCCGCCTACTGCCCACATTTGGCTGGAATAGGCTCCAGCAGGCAAGTGAGGATAAAGGCTGATTTATACCAATTGCAGTTGTTTGCATTCACAGAGTTGTAGGTATTCTCAAGCGTACTAATCAATTGAACTAATTGACAAATTTCACCACCCGCGAAAGCGGTAAAGAATGTGGATGAACACTTTGAATCGTCCGAAGAGGCTCAGCACACATTGCTATGTCTCATATTTTGATAGATTGTTTTGTCTCATCTCATTTCATTTTCTGAACCACTTTATCCTCATTAGAGTCGCGGGGGGTGCTGGAGCCTATCCCAGCTGACTTTGGGCCAGTGACGGGGCACACCCTGATTTGGTGGCCAGCCAATTGCAGCGCACAAGGAGACAAACAACCATTCACGCTCACACTCATGCCTAGGGGCAATTTAGAGTCTCCAATCAGCCTACCATGCATGTCTTTGGAATGTGGGAGCCAACCGGAGTACCTAGAGAAAACCCACACAGGCCCAGGGAGAACATGCAAACTCCACACAGGTAGACCGACCTGGATTTGAACCCAGGTCCCCCACTGTAAGGTTGACGCGCTAACCACTTAGCAATTGGTTAGCGGGGGCTGCTGGAGACTAGCCCAGCTGACCAGGGGACACCCTGATTTGGTGGCCAACCGATCGCAGGGCACAAGGAGACGGACAAGGACGCACACACCCATACCTAGGGGCAATTTAGGGTATCCAATCAGCCTACTATGCATGTTTTTGAAATGTGGGAGGAAACTGGAGTACCCAGAGGAAACCCATGCAGGCTCAGGGAGAACATGTAAACTCCACACAGGTGGAACGACCTGGATTTGAACCCAGGAACCCAGAGCTGTGAGGCTGACGCGCTAACCACTCGCGCCACCGGGCCGCCCGTTATCAAAATTATGTAAAAAAAAAAAAACCAAGAACACACTTAGTAAATTGAATATGTCAAGTGAAAAGGTCTTGAAAAAGGCCAATAAATACTCATTCTCAGGTGTGATATTCTATATTTGTAACATTTTTGAATTTGCACATTTTCAACAATGTATCTCAAATAGGCAACATCAACGATATTTAAGCTTTGTACAATGGAACTTATAATGTTAAGCAGTTGTTGAGGGTGTTAAAAACGATAACAAGTGTATACATGTAAAGTGCCAATTTGCACTATTTTATCATATTAAAAATTATAGTGCAGTTATTTTGGCCCTTAGATTTTTGGGTCTGAACACTCATTTTAAAAAACAACAAGTATACTACTGTAAGCCATTATGATGAATCATTCATTCATTCAACTTCCATACCGCCCATCTTCGAAAGGGTTGCGGGAGTTCCGGGAGCCTAACCCAACTGTCTTCGGGCGAAAGGCAGACTACACCCTAGACTGGTCACCAGTCAGTCGTAGGGCACATAATGAATCATTTGAATTTGATTTTCAAGTACTTTATTTTGGTGCATGTGTCAAAAATCATTGAGGTACAGAATTGAGGCACCAGTGGCAAGGAGGGCGACAACAGTCGCCATGGCAACACCTAAACACAAAAAGGAGAATCAGAGCAGTGCGACTAACGCAATTGCGATGCACAATGTGTGTCAAAATGAAGCAGAACATGTTTTGGAATGACTTTCTTAACTGATAATGTGATTTTTTTAAAAATAAATAAATCTATCTCAGATCGTAAATACTGTAATAGTTAAAAAAACATGCAAGAAGATGTAGCTGGTGTCTTTACCAATGTAGTTGTTCTTCCTGGGCTCTTGCACTTCAACATTTTCTGCAGTGCATTCTGGAAACACGACACAACCTTTTAAACTAATAAGGTACTGAATTATGATGTACTAACTTACTTTAAAGAGGCCCTTTCAGAATTTTGCAAACTAATAATCACATTCATGAAGCATTGTGCAACTGAAAAACAGGAATGTTCGAATTTGATTCCCTAAGGGCAAAACTTTTTGCTTCAAAACTCAGAAAAAATATTCGTAGGTCAAAGAAATCGTCATCTGGCATATTTCGCAATACTTTGGTTCAGTGAGAATGAAGTAACCGCACAAGTATGTTTTGCTTTTTACTTTTTGTGTGTGTTTATTTGCAATGCCCTTTTCAAAAGCTATCCATGACGACAAAGAGGAAACTGGATCTTTTTTCAGTGCAGGAAAGTGCTATATTATTGGGGAAGAGACAAGTTGACATCTATAAACATAAAATAAATATGGAATGTACAAGGCAAAGTTAGCTGAGTTTAGGTTAAATGTAAAGTGACTCACATTCAACGACTATGGATAATTTATTCTGACACTAAATCTAAGCAAAGAATATTTTATATTAAGGATGTCACGATTGCATAATTTTGCCTGCAAGTTACCGTATTTATTCGAGTATAACGGGCAAAATTTTGTACCAAGAAACTGAAGCACAGTTCAGCTGGGCGTTATACACGAATGTCTTCGCTTTTATGACCAAATCCCGGTGAAAAATTGCCCTCCGCCGTTGAAAAAGTCCCTTCCGCAGCCGTTATAATAGGAGACGTAAAACCTGTCTTTGTCGGCCAGATGGCGATAATCTACCTTCTTTTTAAAAAAAACAGCCCTCTCCAAATAGCCTTTGGCAAGTTTATAGGGTAAAAATAAAAAGGGTAAAAATAAAAAGGGTAAAAATAAGAAAAAAAAGTTGCTCCAGGGAAATGTTAGCGGGGCACCTGCTCACACGAGTCCACCCAGGGAACACTATCCTCGCTCGAGAAGAATGAAATCAACTGTTTGCTAAATCTGATGATGATGAATCAGACTTTGAACATATTTAAATATTGTGATGATGAATTAGACTTTAAGGATTTAAAATTGTAAATTGCATTTGAGAATTGTGTTCATACTGGTAGTAGTTTGTTTTACCAGGTTTCCGTACCATATTGTGAATAAATGATTTGTCATGGCAACATATGTTCAGCATTTGCCAGTTACCAGTACCGGCGCAATCGTTGGTGTGAGCTGAGAAAAACTCACGGACGACCAATTTTAGTCATCAATTATGGGTGCGCGTTATACACGGTCCAAGTCACCTGATTTTGTGGCTCTCCAGATACCATACCATATAGTATGTACAGTCAGTTCAATAAGTATTTGAACACTGCTATTTTACAAGTTCTCCATTTTAGAAATTATGGAGACGTCTGTAATTTTCATCCTAGGTCCGTGTCTACTGTAAGAGAGATAATTTAAAAAGAAAAATCAAGAAAACACTGATTTTTTTTTGTAAACAATTCATTTGTGTGATACAGCTTCAAAGAAGCATTTAAACACATGATAAAACTAATGTTAATATCTGATAGAGAAGCCTTTGTTTGCAATTATACAGAGGTTACATGTTTCCAGTAGTTTTTCACCAGATTAACACACACTAAAGGAGGGATTTTGCCCCACTGCTCCACGGAGATCTTCTCTAGATCAGTCAGGTTTCTGGGCTTTGGCGATTTGAGATTGGCCTTCATGTTTAGCTTCTTTCATTTAATGATGCTAATGAGTGCTGTAACAGTCGATCTTTTTCGCCAAGCTGCTTGGCAATTTCTCCGTAGCTCTTGCCAGCCTTGTGGAGGTGTATAATTTTTTCTCTAGTGGTGTCTATGGACAGCTCTTTGGTATCGGCCATGTTACAGGTTTGAGTCTTACTGATTGTATGATTATGTACAGGTGTCTTTAAGCAGCTAACGATCCCAAATAGGTACATCTGATTGAGTTTTATACATAGAGTGGGTGTGGACTTTTAAAGATAGACTAACAGGTCTTTCTGGGTCAGAATCATAGCTGATAAAAGGATGGTAAAATAGTTATTTGCAGCTGTATCACATAAATAAATTGTTACAAAATAATCTATTGTAATTCCTGTTTTTTTTTTCTTTCTTTCTAGATTCTATCTCTCACAGTGGACATGCACCTACGATGAAAATTTCAGACCCCTCCATGATTTCTAAGTGGGAGAATTTGCAATATAGCAGGCTGTTCAAATACTTACTGAGCTGACTGTATCTTTGTGGGATATAACGAAAACAGTGATATGATCCTTTAAAAAATATTTTTAAAATTAATATGCTAGAACCCTTTAAGTATAGGTATTTATGTCATTTAAAGCTTATACTCTCTGAAACAGAACAATAAAAATTGTGTTAAATCCTAAGCAGTATTCAACAAACTACAAAGCAACCCTGATCGTGCTTTTTATTTTTTATTTTTAGTACATTTCCATTACTGATCACCAAAGAGTTGTATATATCTCATTTAATAAATTTATTAAATTATTTAGCCTTTTTAAACCTATCTTATAAAAAGCACCGACAACAGTAAAAAAATACTGTTAGATTCCTTGACAATTTTGGTTTGACAGGCCTAGCTATAGGCATCTCCAACACCCAGGAGTATTTTTTTTTTACATTCTTCTTCCTAATACCACATCTCCATGATCATTATAAAATAGTTCGTTACCTGCTGGTTCTCCACTTTCTATGATTTCAGCAACAACTTCCTGCTTGGTATCCAAGTCTTGATGAGTTGAATCGAAGTCCAACATTTCTTTTAGTCTGTCAATGACTTCAGTTGGGTCCTCGTCATTGAACTGGTAGTCACAAACACACAAAGTCCCACTCAATTTTGCAGGACAAAAGACACGTTGAGGGAAGCGGAATTGTTCTGGAAGACATGATCAATTGGAGTACATGAAGACCTGGACTGGTTCATGAGAATTTTACTACGTGGTATAAGCAGGTCCGGTTTTTGCTATGGGCAATGTGGGCCACCCCCCGGGGAGCAATCTAGGTAGGGGCGCATAAGAGCCCTCCAAATTTTTTTGGGGCAAATCTATTACGGCGGCCCGGTGAAGCGAGTGGTTAGCGCGTCGACATAACAGCTCTGGGGTCCTGGGTTCAAATCCAGGTCATGTCTACATGTGTGGAGTTTGCATGTTCTCCCAGGGCCTGCGTGGGTTTCCTCCAGGTACTCCGGATTCCCCCCACATTCCAAAAAACATGCATGGTAGGCTGATTGGACACTCTAAATTGCCCCTAGGTATGGGTGAGTGTGCATGGTTGTCCATTTCCTTGTGCCCTGCAATCGGCTGGCCACCGATTCAGAGTGTCCCCCCCTCAGAGTGATAAAGCGGTTCAGATAATGAGATAATGAGATGAGAATATGTTACCACTTGTCTAGACTATCATCATGGCGGAGATCAGCGGTCGCCAACCTTTTTCTCACCACGGACCGGTAAAGCTCATTCTATTTTCTTGCGGACCAGCTAATGGGGAGGGCGACAACTTAAAACAAAATTGTGTGGGGGTGGGGTCGGTGCACGAACGACACCCATGACGGCAAAAAAAGACAAGTCCCAAGCATAATAGCAATTATTTATTATTATTATAACAACTTTTCTCATTTCCAGTAAAAGGGCGAGATTGAAAACGTTAATATTTTTTACTCTTATGGACCGGCACTAGGTAGCTCGTGGACCAGTGGTTGGAGACTACTGGTTGAGATCATCTGCTCTGCGGCGTAGTTTGCACAGGGGCCATTGCCTCTCCGGTAGTGCACATGACGCCACTTTGAACACTGGCGCTAGTTCAAAAGCATAATATACCATATATACCAGCTTGCAACCATTCTAAAATTGTCTTTCACCTTAATGTCAGCTGTCAAACAATGTGTTGTTGCTGTCATAACTTCAGGAGTTGGTTAAACATAATGTTAAACTGTAACGTAATGTGAATTGTCCCTAGCAGACGGAGGTCAAAGTCAGTGAATTGACTATGGGTAGTTTGTATATACGGCAATATTTAACCACTGTGCTGCTCTTAGACGATGAACTCTGCTCTTTGGGTAGAACATGTATTTTCTATGAGGCAATATTATAAAATAATGTATATTGTAAATTGAATGTATTCTCATCTCATTTTCTGACTGCTTTATCGGCATGAGGGTCGCGGGGGGTGCCGAAGCCTATCCCAGCTGACTCCGGGCCAGAGGCGGGGGATATGGTGGCCAGCCGATCGCAGGGCACAAGGAGACAGACAACCATACACACTAGCGCAATTTAGAGTGTCCAATCAGCCTACCATGCATGTTTTTTTGAATGTGGGAGGAAACCCACAAAGGCCCGGGGAGAACATGCAAACTCCACACAGGTGGACGTGACCTGGATTTGAACCCAGGAACACCGAGCTGTGAGGCCAACGCGCTAACCATTCGTTCCACTGGGCCGCCTTGAATATATTTTAAACCGAAATATTTCGGAAATATTTTTTATCTTTAGATAAGAAACAATTATTATTCAGATTAAAAATATATTATTTACATTTTTGCATAAATAAACACAATTTAGACACTAATGATTCAGACACATTTTCTTATGTTTAGTTTTTAAAATCATTTTTTGTAAATATTCATTTTTAATGGACTTATAATTACAATAAATATTTGATCATATTTAGTACTGACATTTAAACAATGGATAATATAAAAAATTAAAAGAAAAAATACATTTTTATCTTGACCCACTATACATTAAATATGACAATGATGTCTGTTCCTCTGCTCATTGAGAACATTGACTATTTTCCACTGGTAAGGGTGCTTCTTCATTCTTACATCCAAAGATTTCTCTTTATAATGAGGGTCAAGTAATGTGGCTACGAAATAAACAGGCTCCAAATGGTGAAATGCGCACTCCAATAGTGGTCACTCAACTTTTTTGCTTAGAGCATGACAAGTGATTGTCCTATTTAGAGATGTGCCTTGGTTGCATATCTCTTTGGTTAGCTGCTCAAGGTGCAAGAACAGTAAATCTACTGGCGGGAAGTGATTGCCACGTATTCTCTTGTGAGAGCAAGTAACACCACTGCAAGTGCCAATAGTTTCACTGACCCAACACACCTCATTCACCTGAAATATTGCCTTTGGTAGCAGGAGAAATGCATACTACCTAGCATTGTTTGAACCAAAGCAGCTCCAGGTATCGGTAGTGGTATTTCAGTGAAAAAGTCTATCGGACTGAAGCCACATTTTTAGTCAGTTTGGTTGAAAAATTTCGGCCACCAAATTTTCAGTGAATCTCTCGGTGTAATCATTTAAAAATAGTAATTGTTCTATAAAGAAACCAACTAAAAAAATGAAAATGGTTTAGATAAGTAGCCACGGTCATTACGATACTCAAAACAGTTCTCGTTGATGGACAATGTTAATTATGCTTTTGGGGTGGGGTACCTGTTCCATGCTTTTCTCTGCTGACCGCCTCACTCTCATTTTCTGTAGCTAGAAGGTCATCAAGCAGCATCTGAACTCTTGTCACCATGGTTGAGACAATATCCCTCTTTAGGAACTGTAAAAAATATTTTTTTTCATGACAAAATAAACACATTTACCTGTCAATAAGCAATTACTGTGAAAAGGCTACCTTCTCAGCCAATGTGGCCTTTGGTTTGTTGTTGTGTATGTATGCTCGGCCATGGATGGATCCTTTGACTGACAAGCTCCCTCCACATTTCTCTACCACATCTGTAATGCTTTGCTGTTGATCCTGCAGAAAGATACAAAAAAAATTATGCCTTGATTTTTTATGAAGCAAACTGTGAAAGAGCAACTGTTAAAGCTGAGCTATGCATATCATATGTTTATCAATACTAAGTGGGGACCAACAAAACTTCATTATTGTCATAGTCATTGCATTGTGTTGCACAAAACAAAAGTGCGTGCGTATCTTACCGGTGTGAGTAGCAGTTGAACAGTAAGGTTCTGTCTTACATTCCTCTTCTGAAAAATGTTTATCAAACAGAAGATTTTAGAATACAACTTTGGACAACACCCCTATTCTTGTACAGTTTGCGTTTATTTTGATTGAGAGGTAAAAACTGTTGCATACAGCACTCAAAACCCCAAAACCTGAATTTGAAAAATCTTTCAAATTAAAGTATACTTAATGTTAATAGAGTGTGTCTGGTCAGAAGAGAATAATTTGAAAACCTGAGATAAACTACTCACGTCTCTTCACCCAACCAGTTCCATTTACCGTATTTTCTCGCATATAAGCCGTATTTGTAACCCCAAAAAAAGATGACTGAATCAAGGGTACGGCTTATAAGACTTACAGCGTTGCTATACTCTTTTTAACCAGTAGATGTCAGCAAATTAACATTTGATATTTGTTGGTTATTTCCTGTTTTGCAGTAAGAAAACAACCATTACTAGATGAATTACTATAAAACTGTTTTTTTCTGTATGTATCCATATTTGTTTTTTGTGCCTTTATTATTTGTCTGAAAATCCACATGTGAATATATACATTGCTTTTCCATGTCGCCTGATGACTTCCTTTTTGAATTCGTCCACGTGCAGGCAACACCCTTTCGGAATGTGCAATCCAGAAGACGATCCTTTGGATTCATACAGTATCTAAAAATACTACGTGCAAGGATTTTTCTTAAGATTTTCCCTTCAAAGTAACACATTTGTACTCCCTATTAAAACCCTGAATATGAAATTGTGAATCAGGGGGCGGTTAATACGAGGGAAATTGTAAACTTCAATCATTTTAAGGCAATTTAAGGGTGCGGCTTATACACGGAGACTGCTTATATGCGAGAAAATATGGTATGTTGTTTTCAATGTTTAAATGTGATATGTAGCTACGGTACATGACATAGTTTAAATACTGATATTAAAAGTTTAAAACTTTCTTTTTATTTTCATACAACCTGTCCTGCTGTGAGTTCTGCATCATCAGGCAGCTTCATGCCATCAATCAAACAGACCGCATTCTCTATCTGGTTTGTCCATTCTTTTAGTCCCCCCTAAAACACAGAGTACTCTGAGAATATATTTAGATAAAATAAGAAGTCTGATTTAGTGTCAGCACACATACCTTGAGACATTTATCCATGCTCTTTGAACAGGCTCTGTTTTCCGGTAGAGGAACAAATAAATCGACGTTTACACAACAACTCATCATGGACCAGGAGGAACACACATTTGACTGATACTTCCAGTCAGCAGGCTTGGCCAAACACTGGAGGAAGGTTAAAAAAACTTCAAGTGCCAGTACATTCTGTACATTTAAGATACAATTTTTACTGAGGTATTCCCCTTATTTGTTATACAGTATGCCCTGCGATTGGCTGGCCACCAATTCAGGGCTGGTGCCTATACAGTGGTACCTCGTGATACAACATGCTCGTCATACAACATGCAAGTGTTACGACGAAAATTTCGATCGAATAATTCGCTCGCGATACAATTAAATTTTTGAGATGCGACGAAGCCAGGTGGCCATGACATGAGAGGCTGTTTATCATTGTAGCGCACTGTCTTTTTTGCCGCATCTCTTTCGTGTATAACTACTATATCTCAGTGGCGGGCCATCAAGGCCTTCTCTGCTGGCTTAAGAAATATCTGAATCATATATTATATTTTGTCCATCAATACTTCTGAAATAATTCCAAATTGTCTGTTAGCTTCCTTTCATTGTTTTTCCCCCTGGTTGCACAGCCTCCAGATGTGTGTTTTCATATTGAAGCATTTAACCAATCACATTTCAGCCATTATTTGTTGCCAGGGTCAGAAATCTGCCTCAAGGCCTTCACAATCAGTTCTGCAGGCTCTGCTGCATTAAACAAGTGTCGATAAGACTGTTGCTTTAACCAATCAGATTTCGAGTTGGCAACACCACAATGCCTTCTTGCAGGCGTAGGGATAGGTCACCGCTTTCACCAACTATGATTGGCTAGTGATTAGCCAGAGCTACCAAACTGTATTTGGAGCGAGCTGCACAAGCAAATATATTGTTGTGTTGATTTAAAGCCATTTTCAAACGGACTATGCCAGAAATACGACAGGACAGGCTCGACTTTCACCATTAGCTTCGATGGCGATATAAAAGAAGGAAGAAAGAAAGAAGGATGGATATTGTGTACAGTTAAAAAATATTTTTGGTGAGTAAAATATGGCTATATTCCTAAATAATATTTCAATTGTGGGCCCGGTTGTAATGCTGCTAGGAAGTGGATTTTACCCGTTGAAGGCGCTACGAGAAAATGCACGGACCGCCACTGCTATATCTACAAGGACTGAACGATTTATTCAGACTAGTTTCGACCAGGAAACGCATAACGCGCATGCGCGGGCAAAAAGAGGGCTTTCTGGGTAATGAAGTATACTCGTGCACACAACACCAATAGCCAATGGCACCCTTTCTCAGAATAAAACTTCATTACCCACAATCAATACGTGGGAAGCTCAGCTATTGCATTTCCTGTTATTCTTTCTAAGGAAAGGAGCTCCGCGATCGCTCATTTAAGCCTATTTCTCGTTGGCAAGTGGTCGTGCGTTATCCTATTTTGAGGACATTTGTGTGCATCATTTTCGGAATATTTTGAAGGAAATACAACAACAAACAGTCCATCGATAGCGAACGTGAGGGTGGAGGCGTGGCAAACCGCTAACCCGGAAAACGAAGGTAACAAAAGATTAAGACAGAACTAGAATTCTGTTTTGTGTAAAGTTTCATAAAACGTATGTTTGAGTGTCTGTATATATTTATCCAAGTTAATTTAAATTTGTTTGTTCGTTTACGAGTGCCATGGATAAAGTGCCCCCGAACAGCCCCCCCCCTCCGTGTATGTCGTTGTCTCTCCCCTCCGCGAAATGCGTCTAATTTTACATCTATTAAACACATTTTATTACTATTAAACCACTCGTTATTTATTCCTTTGTCAATATATGGCGAATTAGAAGAAATAAAACATTTTTTTCCAATCCAATATCCTGTTTTTGGTGTTTTTTCAGAGGGTTGGAACGGACTAATTTGTTTTCAATTCATTTCAATGGGAAACGTTCGCTCGAGTTACGAAAAACTCTACATACGATCTCAGTCTCGGAACGGATTACGATCGTATGTCGAGGTACCACTGTAGTTGGCTGGGATTGGGTCCAGCAACCCCTTGCTATCCTCGTGAGGATAAGAGGACTGGGAAATGAATAAATTAATGTTATACAGTATAACATACAGTGGTACCTCGTCATACGACCGCTCGTCATACAATATTCTCGTCTTACGACGGAAATTTCGATCGAATAATTCGCCCGTCATGCGATCAAAATTTCGTGATGCGGCCAAGCCAGGTGGCCATGGCACTGTCTTTTTTGCATTTCTTTCGTGTATAACAATATCTACGAGCACCGAATGAGTTATTCAGACCAGGAAACGCAATACGCGCATGCGCGGGAAAAAGAGGGCTTTCTGGGTAATGAAGTATACTCGTGCACACAACGCCGACAGGCAATGGCACTCTTTCTCAGAATAAAACTTTACCTACAATCAATACGTGGGTAAGCTCAGCTGCTGCATTTCCTGTTATTATTATCTAATACGAGGAGTATTATATTACTTCTCGTTCACTGCTCATAAGAACATCAAGGGCACTGGCTCGCAACTCCTCGCAATAGCATCCCCGGTAGCAACTCTATCATAGGCGCCGTTCAAAGCGGTTGCGACCACAGATGCTACAAGCTAAAAGGGAGCCGCGAGCCAGCGCCCTCGATGCTCCCATGAGCAGCGGAGCGATCGCTGATAAAAGACTACTTCTCGTTGGCAAATGGTCGTGCGTTATCCGATTGTGAGGACATTTGTGTGCATCATTTTCGGAATATTTTGAAGGGAATAGTACAACAGCAAATAGCCCATCGATAGCGAACGTGAGGGTGGAGTGTTTGTTCCGTTTACGAGTGCGTGTTGTGGAAAAAAAAACGACGCCCCCTGCCCCTTTTGTGCGTCTCTCCCCTCGGCGAAATCCGCCCAATTTTAGTTAGATTAAACACATTTTATTACTATTAAACCACTAGTTATGTGTTACTTTGTTAATAGATGGGGAATTAGAAGAAAAAAAACATTTTTTTCCAATCCAATATCCTGTTTTTGGTGTTTTTTCAGAGGGTTGGAACGAATTAATTTGTTTTTGTTTTCCATTCATTTCAATGGGAAACTTCTGCTCGAGTTACGAGAACCTCGTCATACGATCTCAGTCTCGGAACGGATTACGATCGTATGTCGAGGTACCACTGAATAGCATAATTGAAATAAATGTTGTAACATGAGATTGAGGACTCACCTTGGGATCTTTTGTATCAAATGTTCGGCAGCTAATTCTGGTACAATGGATTAAAGATTTACAACAAATAACTCAGCTCTGTCTAGAAAGGAAGCAGTGTCAAAGGATACTTTCGGGATTTTGGGTTGATATGCAGTGTCAGGCAGTCTCTGACTTCATCGTTGTCGTCAGAGTTCCAAAGATCTTCAGAGGATATCAGCGATTGCACTGCAAACACCAACTTCACACAAGCAGACATGTCCCTAAATTAAAAATTAGGTAATCAAGTTTGAAGGTGAGTTTGTATGAATTAGAAAAGGACAGTGAGGAATGTGAGGGGGCTTTAGGATATTTAATTTCTTCTACTAATTGAGTCCTACAAAAAAGAATATATATTAATCCATCTCCGTTGTCTTAATGTTTTTCGTCATCAAATGCAAGGATTACCAAATCACCATTTGTGGTACTCTGGATTGACGTATGAGTAAACGAAATACTGAAGCACAAACTCTTGGTCTATACATTGTAGAAAGACTGGTTCACTCAAATGATTTTTTCCAACTATAATTCCATATATAATCTGAGAAAGTTCAGAGTACCAGTGTGATTTTTATGCAAGGATGAGTTCACTCAAATTACTGGGAATTCAAAAGTTAAAATGGCAACGGTTCATTTAGTTCATAATCGTGACATTCTAGCATGGGTTCTGATTAAACAGTTAATATATGGACATACATGTTTTGATATTGAGACTGTTTGTTGCAAAATCTAGTCTGAGATGTATAAATGCAACTCACCTGACGAAGTGAGGCTAATGTTTCCTTGGCATCTACATCAGTGATGACAAACACTCCTAACACGGATAAGCCTCCAGGCAACATTCTGGAAACCTGGAAAAAAATGTAAATAAGTTTGAAATATCGGTATTTGTTTCTTTGCATTGAGTAGAGTATTGTTCTTTTATATTTCCAACCTGTCTAGCATGCTCACTGATCCATTCCTTGTCCAGGGACTTTCCTACATCAACAAGGGGCTCTTCTCTCGAGGGTGTTCGACACGCCATCACTACAAAATCCCTTTGAGGCGAGTTCTGGAAGTCGGAGTAATTAAGGACATTTTTAATTTCACAATGATGTATAGTTATTAACACAAGTACATGTACACGTGTCCCTTCTTATTATGTTATAGATCTATTGTTGGTTTTATATTGGTGTTCACATAGTCCTCGTTTTATAACTTGACATTCATTATTTATAACTTTAACTTTTATTTATTTCCAGTTTTGATGCACATAAACAACTTGACTGGCTCCATAACAGATGTTAACTTACCTGTCCAATGACCAGGCCTGTGACATTATCCGATTGTTGTTCACATTGTTTGGACAGATACACCTCCACACTATCGTCTACTATGTAAACACGGCCCATGATGCCTGCTTAAAAATAGGAAATTAAATATCTCTTAATGTTCATTAATCGAGAGCCTGCTGAATGGCGCGACAAACGGAGACGTGGCAAAATAGAAAACAAACTACAAAACATCAGGCACGTTGAATTTTACAACACGTAGAAGCACAATTGCATGTTAAAATAGCTTTATGACAAATATAAGCCTAAATACAACATCTTACTTTAGCTAGCAGACTTCTGACAAGTAATTTAGCTAACGATAAGTCGGCTAAAATTAACCATTAACGAAATGACGTGGAGGCTAAACGGGAAGAAATAATAAAAAATATAAAATATACCTCCAGACTCGAGAAACCCGCAAAAATAGCAATTCAAATGCAAGAATTTGTACCAATTATTCTAACACGCCGAGACAGAACACCAGAGAAACAAAAACTAAAAGTACCACAATGCTTTGCGCACAGACTTCCGTCGCATACATCTGTCGCCAAATTTTAGCATGGGGAAAGCTATTTTTTTGCAATTGTTAAAATCCGTTTGGAATTTCCAAAATAAAAATAGCTGTAACTAGTTTTGGAATAATTTTGCCCGTATTTTATTGAAAATAGTAAGTATCCATTTTTATTCATAATTTGTATATTTCTATGAACAATTAAGGTAAATACAAAAACAATAGACCCCGTTAAATCAATTCCTAGGGATGATTTTTACATTTAGTTTGAAGAGCAAAGTTAACTTTCTGCTGTTGTATGTTAGAAAATTTAAGGCTTCATTGATACGCGTAACCATACGTTACTGAATGTCTACGCAGCACGTTATTTTATAAGGACTGGATTTAAAATATTCTTTAATTATTTTAGAAGGGGTAATTGGAGATGGCGGCCGTACTGCTGCAGGTTCTGGAGCGGACGGAGTTGAACAAGCTTCCTAAAGGTGTCCAAAATAAGATGGAGAGGTTTGTATCAGAACTACAGAGTGCTAATGAGGTGCTCCGGACCCAACAGGAGCGATTCAAAGCGGACAGCGGTGCGTGGGTACATTTAGTTTATTTCAATTGATCATCCCTGGTAGAAAAACTTAATAAGTTAATATTTATAGCGTATTTTATTTAATTATGGTTGGATCTAATATGTGGGACCATCATTGGCTAACAATAGCTTCATTGCTAACTTGGAGGGAAGTCTGCTCCAAAAACTTTATTTTCCAGACATACATTTGTTTACGGTGTGTATATGACTACATAGCGTATACTTAAAGATTGCTTCAGACACTAATTATATATAAAAATGTATTGCTAAGAAATCTATACATGACTTGAAGTTGTCAGTTAATTTAGCTAAGCAGGTTATATGAGATTCTACCACTGACTACGGTTTTTGGTTTCCAATATGTTTTTTTTGTGTTAATTCGGCTCAACAGAACAACAGTACTTTGACATCGATAAGAAACTTGGTGAGACTCAAGAACAGATATTGTGTGCCACCCGAGACCTGCAGTCTATCAAGGAAGAAAATAAAAAGCTTAGTAAGTTTTCACTCAAACTAAAATATACTTCGGATCGATACTTGTTTCAAGTCAACTGCTATAACTTTGATTTTAATTTGGACTCTTATAAACTTGAGTTCCAAGTCATAACCTCTGAAAAATGATAATTGCTCCTTCACTGTACAGATGAGGAGTTGAATGCTCTGAAGGGAATCGAAGGAGACACTCCTGAGGAGAAAACCCAGCAGCAGGTATGTGTTAATAACATTTAAGTTCTATAAAATGCAGATTTGTTAAAAATTAGTCTGTGTTTTTTTTTTAACACAGCAGTCCAAATCAAAGTATGAGCTTGAGGTGGAAAAACGAGAACTGGCACGAATGCTGGAGAAGAAAAATCAAGAGGTTGAAAACCTTTCTGGTATGATTGCAAACCACACAAGCATAGTTGCACAGCATGAAGGACTATTGTCATTGTTAGGTTAACCAATAGGCATTCCCAAATGCACGCACAAATAAAGAGACAAGACAATCTTCTGGGTTTTCTTGCTAGAGAGAATCGAACCTTTCAGGTCTCTGCCCAGGTTTGTTCTGGCGTCTCACGTATCGTTTCCTTGTTTATTAACTTCAAGGACCCTAGTTACAATGGACGTCTCAGCTCTCAAGGGAGGGGTGGGAAACAGGAGTGAGACGTCAAATAGTCAAGGACCCTAGTTTCAATAGACGTCTTAGCTCTCAAAACAAATGAAGGTCATGTAGAGCCGAAGGTTCTTCTCCACATTCCAGCAGTCCAAGAGGATTCGACCTTCCTGTTGTCTGGTCTAATTAAGGAGCAAAGCATTTACTTTGTTGCAAGCAGATGTACTATAATGACTTTTCTAATATTAATAAGCTAAGTAAAGCAAAGCGTTCTTCATTGCGAGCAAATATATAATAATGTAAGACTAATAACCCTAACAGTCATACATGTGAGTAATTGAATGATTAATCCCTAATTTTCATTTTTATGACCTGTGCATTTTAGAAACTTTAAAGAGCCTGAATGAGAAACTGTTGGAGACCAGCAAAGTCAAGGTGGAGCTGCAGTTAAAACTAGATGAGCTACAGTCCTCACAGGCCTCTGTGCAGGTATACTATGAAAAAAATATATTTCTCAATCTGGAAACCAATGTTAAACTGTTTGAAGATACTGATCTTAGTGCCATCATTTGAGTTGTCTACAAAAGCTCGCTTCAACATTTGACAGTGAAACGTAGGGATAAGATAAGAAACAAATGATCACAGACTGCTTGTTTCATTCAACACATCATTTAAACACTATTGACACACATGATTAAAATATGTACTGCATTTGTCTGTTCCTGTAGCACCGGGAGAAGCGTATGGAGCAGGAAAAGGAGCTGATGGATAAAAAAATGGAATGGTTATCTGCAGAACTGAAGACCAAAACTGAGGAACTACTGAGCTCTAATAGAGAAAGTGGCAAAGAGATATTGGAGCTCCAGGCTAGTGTGAAAAACAAGACTGAGCAGGTAACAATGAAACAATCAATAGTTTTCCGTTCCACTTATCTTCACAAGGATTGTTGAAGGTGGTGCAGTCTAACCCAGCCAACTGTGGGCACCAGGCGGGGTACACCCTGAATTGGTTGACAGCCAATCGCAGGGTACAATGAGACAAACAACCATTCACACTTAAACCCATATGTAGGGTTAATTTAGAGTGTTCAACCAGCCTACTATCCATGGTTTCTGGGATGTCGGAGGAAACCCGGGAATTAAAACTCTCAATCTCTCAACTGTGAGGCAGATTTCTTATCCACTCTTTCACCATGCCACAACAGTGAAACAATGTCGTTAAATTAAGAAATTGTAATGAAAATATGGTGTGATACCCAGACCATATGACTAAATGAGTAGAAAATTAATGAAGATGGAAAAAACACTATTTTTTCCCACCAATAAAAAGAAAAATAGCCTTAAGTAGTATGACGAACATGATGCTAGAGGCAGACCACTTACGGCGTTGGACAGGTCGACCTGTTATGAATTTTACTGGTTAACAAATGTTCCTATTACTGTTCAATTGTAAATGAGGTTTCAATCACAGTAGAATTTTTGACACAAAGAACTCAAAGCGCACTAAAATGCTTCAATTCAGCATCATGAGCAATGTTCCCACCAATTTCGTTACTCGCAGCTGTGTATGATGACAATAAAGGCTTTTGATTTGATTTTGATAAGCTGCGTGCGTGCGTAATTGCGCACCACTCTCGTGTTCTCCGTGCACATCAAACATGGAGCGTACAAAATAAAATCATACCTGAATTGTAAAAAAAAAATTGCATTTTGCAACGCAACTCAGAGAGTTGCATCCTGTCACTCATAAACGACAACAAATGGCCAATTACGGATAAAACTATGACTAACACTGTGTCCAGCCAATTATATGATGCGGTTCACGTCATGCGAGTTTACTTCTGCGGCATGAGTAAATGTTAACGACATTGATTGGCTGCATTAGTTATGCGCTATGCGTAGGTGTCTGTGTTTTACAGGTTAGCATATAGCTAACTGTTCATTGGAGCTGCTGCCAACCCTTTATCATGGCGAAACCACCCGGCTGTGGCAGAGCCACTCAACAAGCTAAAGTAAAATATAAAATGTGGTTCTTTTAAGATGGAATGGCTGTTGGAGTATGTGCAAATAGAAGAAAAATGCTGTGAAATTGGGTGAGTGGTCTCTGCAAAACATGCAGCGAAGCTCAAGTTGTAAGCAAGTTTTCCGATGAAAAAATATTGCATATAAATGTAAGCTTGACCATCTCAAGTGACACATTCAGCAGAAGTCATTTGAATCAGAAAGACAGACGTGAAAAATAAGGTAAAAGTTAAGTCAGATTTGTGCATATTCTAGTGACATTTATTAATATGTTTTATTCATAGATATTACTCCTTAAATTGTATTATGACCAGATCGTTTGTGTAGCAGACATGCACCTGCTTATGGCAGGTGTGATACTAGTGTGTGCCCATCGCAAGCATTTATGATGTTGCTCACACTGGTCCTCATTGTGCTCAGGGAGGTTGTCTGTATGCCCAGACATGAAAAATTAGAGGGAACATTGATCATGAGATGATGAATTAAAAAAAAAGTAATGATTTCGGCCTTTATTTTAGCAATGTGGCAATATTTGAGTTGCCCGCCGTCAACTTTGCACTGTAAAATGTTAAGAACAGCTGCTTTGCATGGTGCTATTGATTTATTTATTTATTTTCATTTTTTTCTCAATAGATGACCAGATTGGAAAATCAACTCAGTTCACTGAATCAATCCTCTGAAAACCAGAATAAACGAGCTGAAGACTTGAACAAAAAACTGAGACAGGTAGACTAAAAACTCAGTATTTGGTTTTGGTCTTGAAATCTTTGGACATTTTTTTTATTTAGTTCATTTATAATTTGATAGTAAAAGAATACAATATTGGAATATGACTATCAAAGAAACGTGGGAAAAGTAAAGCAAATTTGATATTCTCCACATTCTCTGAATGAACATTAGCATGTATGCCTGAACTCGCAAGTGGGACCTATTTTTACAATTCTGTTTCACACTATAGGCTAAGGATGAACTAAGTTCCATGGAGGAAAAATACCGGAATGAGCTCAATGCTCATGTCAAGTTGTCTTCTCTTTACAAGGTGACAAAAAATGTTACATTTTATTTTGGCAATATTTGTCAGATTCTGCATGGTTGGACTCATTAGTTATGTGGGTAAGATAGTCTCTATCCCAGCTAACCCTCAACTGGGATACAATTAATCACATGGCACCTACTGCGGATGGGTAGATTAGGCATTGAGAAGCGTAATGCCACATTGACAAATTGTACTTGCACAGTATCTGTAATATTTCACTACATTTTTTGATAGAGACACTTGCTGGGTCTTAATATCATTGGAAGCAACCTTTTTGAAGCTTCAAACTGACTAATTCAGTGGTCTCCGATATTATTTATATCACCTGAGGGGCTCAACGCATTAATTAATACACCCAGCTGTAGAACATAATGTATCCAAAAACGCCTCTTAATGCTTGCTAGTACATCGTAATGTGGAAGGTAACGTGCAGAATGAGGCCACATATTGAGGAATATAAATTTCATTGTTCATAAGAAAAAGTATGTTTCTCATTTCATTTTCTCATCAATTTGAAGGGAGTAGCAGCAGATATGGAAACTAAGAATCAAGAACTGATCAGAGCAGTGGAAGAACTTGGAAAATTGGTTAAAAACACTGCAGAAGGTTTGAGTCCATCCCATTATTGTCACCCTTATTGTTTTTCGAGTTTGATGTCCTTTTTTATTAATAGACTGTCATCATCTGGTCACTTAGGGTTCAGTGTTAACAGTATGGCAAAAAAATAAATCAAGATTTAAAAAAAAAAAAAATCACAATCTCAATTATTTATCATGATTTTTCTTTTTACATTGTTTCCAAACCATTGCCGCAAGATATCTGCCAAGAAGTTATAATATTATAAAAATAAAGGTAATATTCCGAGAGAAAACTCGTAATATTACAAGAATTAAGTCGTACGTAGTAATATTACAAGATCAAAATTGTAATTTATAAGAGAAAAATTGTAATATTATAAAATGCAGCATATTTTCACGTTACATAAACTGGAATTTGTTTTGTTTCACAAGCTTCAACTTTTTGCAATGCAAGATGTGTGTCAACACAACTTCTTTTGGTATCATATTAGGTGATTGAAGTAATATTGAGAGAAAAAGGTTGTAAAAATTCAGTATTAAAATCATTGCATTACTTATTTTTTTCACGTGAAGCGGAAGATGTTTTTTAAGACCATCTTGTAAACAGCATTTCTTAAAGGTGCTCACTTTTATACTAAAAATATTAATTATCATTTACTGGTTTTTGCATCTGCACCCTTTTTACTGGATGAAAAATTCTGCCATCAGATCAGTATGGGCAAACCATATCTTGAAAAAAAAAATCTGATCAGAAGTAAAAGATTTAACATCGGTTCTTGGTTTCTGAAAAAGTGCCCCCAAAAATGCAACCTATACTCCTCTGCAATGGAGCCCCTTCCAACACCCCCCCCACCATATTTTTCCCCCTTTTATTGTGCATTCTTTAGCAAGTGTGACTTATAGTCCAAAAATATGGTATATTGCCTCACCTTTAATATTGAAAACAATATTACAACTATCTTCTTTTTTTCTCATATCTGTGCACTTGTAGCTAACAAAATTCTGGAAAAGACGGTGTCTGATGCAGAGGAGCAAAAGACCCATTTAGAGGCAGAGCTTCACGAGAAGATCAGGAAAATGGAGAAGGAGCTGGAGAACACTTCATTGAAAGCCTCTGTCAAATATTGCTGTAAATATAGAGAAATATTTTATTTTACTCATTGTTCTTCCTCTAGTTTCTTTCCACGGCACAAAAACTTGAACATTAGATTGCTTCATAACTCGACCTTATCTGAAGTGAATGTTAGTGGCAATTGTTGGTTCTCTCTGACTGTCCTCTGAGATTTACTCATGACCATATTAGATTGCACTTCACTTCTCACCCAATTTCATATATATTTTTCATTTTATTCAAACCTTATACAGTAGGGCTGAACGATATTGGAAAGAAGTGACATTGCGATTTTGTTTAGTGTTTGCGATATTAAATATGGAAGTTTTTTTCAACAGATGACGTGAATTGCTCTTTTTGGGAAGACTGGTGGGCTTAGCATGACAAGTTGGGAGGGTAGCAGCTGAGACTGCTCCCGTCCCACCTCCATCAAAGAGTGCTGAATTGGAGTGTCAAAAATCAATGTATCACTTAATGAGCAGCTGTCACTGCTTGTTTATGTCAGGCAAGGCAGCCGTAACAAGCAAAGAGCTTGATATGCTCATTTAAAGAGCCACATATGTCTTGAGAACAATGACTTCTAATAATATCGCACGTCCTGCGATCTAAGTATTGTACATGCGCACATTGTGATGTCTCAGTACAAACGAGACATCTTTCAGGTTTATTTTACAGAATTGTGCAAAGTTTATCACTAAATGCTTAAACATAGTTTTCTTTTTTTTCCCGCTTTGTGAATTCCTCACTTTTTTTTTATTCCCTTAATTTGTCCCAAGATAAATCAATTTAAGGAATTTTGTAGCAAAATTGATATGCAACCTGCCAATATTAAGCATTGTTATAAAAATTGTTTTCGTTCAGGTGCTCCTTCACTGACTGAGGAGGAGCTTGAGTCAATGTGTCCTTCTGCTGCTGCCATTGCTGCTATTGTCAAGCCTGGAATGAAGTTTTTTGATGTAAGTTGAACAAGTTGATGTAAGTTGAACAAGCCAACCTGTGCTAACTAACCATCTACAACTCAATACAGGAAAATAGATTGTATATACATTATGGAACTCAAAATATGATAATTCCTTCCAACTATAAATGTATTGTATTATGACATTTTTCCTGGTAATGTTTGTTGTGACATCATAGCATTATGCAAGTAATTGTTTCCTGTAGACCAGGCAGGGGTGTTCAAATTATTCCACATTTCCATGGATTACACTTTTAAGACATTGGTGAAAATATTTCCTCTTCATTGGTTGAATTGGAATAAAAACCTGCACCCTCTCTGGCCCACGTGGACCGGTTTGGACATCCATGCTGTCGACAGTATAACCTCAAGATAATCAAGTTCCTGGCAGGGTTTTTCTTTTGAGTGCACCCTTCAGTGATCCTCAATCCATTTCATTCATTCATTCATTCATTTTCTGAACTGCTTTGTCCTCATTATGGTCGTGGGTGGTGCTGGAGCCTATCCTAGCTCACTCCGGGCCAGAGGCGGGGGACACCCTGAATCAGTGGCCAGCCGATCGCAGGGCACACACAAGGAGACAGACAATCATGCACACTCACACCCATACCTAGGGGCAATTTAGAGCGCCCAATCAGCATACAATTAATGTTTTGGGGATGTGGGGGAAAACCTGGAGTACCCGGGGGAAACCCATGTAGGCCCGGGGAGAACATGAAAACTCCACACTGGTTGACCAACCTGCATTTGAACCCAGGACCCCAGAGCTGGGAGGCCGACCCGCTAACCATTCATCCGCCAGGCCGCCGACTCAATCCATATTTCTGTTTATTAAGAATGTGTGTTTGACCTTATTTATCACAGTCCTAATTGTTATTCAAACTGCTGCATCTCTGTGAGCAATACTGTAGTTTTTCTTCATCACTGTGAAATAACTAAGGTTGTCAAAAGTATTTAAGTATTTATACTCATGTTGTATCCGCATACATTATTTGATTGCTAAAGTATTGATACCTAATATAACGGGAACTGTTGTTATTTCTATTCAGATAACATTTGCGTGTTACACAGTATTACCCTTACATAGTTTTCTAATTGGTTCTATTTGTTTTGTTCATTTATTTGTCTGTTTTTGCACTGAATATCGAGTTGAAAATTTAACTATTCCGACAATATTAGAAGTAATCATATTCCTACGACTGATTTCCTCCTTTTTTTCTTTTTATCAGCTGTATAATGCCTATTCCGAGTGCCAGACTCAGCTGCAACTAGAGAAGCAGGAGACCAGAAGGGTGAGCAAAGTGTTGGATGAGGTGGTCCAGGAGGTGGAATGCAAAGCTCCTGTCCTAAGACGTCAGAGGGAAGAGTATGAAACCATGCAAAGTTCAATGGCCTCCCTGTGGAATAAACTGGAACAGGCTCGAACGGTCTGAGACATTTTGAAAGCGTCCATTTGGAAAAAAAAATATATATATATATTTATATATACATATAATGTGTGTGTCATTATTAGGAGATTTACAGTTTGCAGAAAGAGAAAGATGAGGCCAAACAACAATGTGAAAACTTGGAGAAGGCCAAGCTGAGGACAGAAAGACTGTTGGATGATACATCTACACAAGTATGCTGCATTTAGCGACATACAGTATTCCAATGCAACGATTCTCTCAAATTATTTGTTTGTATACTGATGTATATTTCTCACTATGTAATAATTTTTCATTCATATTAGGTTTGTACACTGCTGGTTGAGCTTGAGGAAGCCAGAGGTAATCCCGTGACTAAGGATGAAGAAAGCCCCACCAATATTTCAGAGGCTGGTGCCAGGCCGTGTCAGGTTTCTTTCCGCAGTGTTGAGGAGCTTCAGATGCAAAACAGAAGCCTGATGGAAAGACTAAGAAAGCTTGAGGAAGAGAATACAAGGCAGCAAACCCAAGCAACATCAACACGGTAACAGTGGTATTACTACTATAAATTCTCATTATTATTATTTGTACTTTTAATCTAACACTTATAACGTCGTTACTAATTGTAATAGCAACACTTCAAATATAATTATAATTTGAGAAATACAACTTAAACCCCTTATTTATTATTATTATATATTATTTTTATTATTATTATTGTTATTATTATTATATCATTAATAATATTATTATTATCATTATTATTATTAAACTTAACCTCAAAGACCTTGTGTCCACACAAGTGGACATCACATTTTTTTTTGCATTATTGATCACATTATTACCATTTTGTATACAGGTGTGACCTAAATGACCCAAAATGTTATTTTGGCATAGGTGTGTTCATTCCTGAAAAGGCTAAATAAATCTCATTCATACGAACAATCGCATGTGAGTCGTGTTATTGTATAAAGAAAATTTGTTCTATGGATAGACACTCTCCTCCTCAAATTTTAGTTACTATGTATTTAAATCATCATCATCACCTTCAGTTTTTTCAAAAGCTTCCCCTTTAATGCCATATGTTCATTTTTAGTATGTGAATAAAATTCTGAATTAATGGTACCATCACTGCGTACATACTGAATCATAATGGTACTTTAAATGTTAAATCAAATAATGAGTTAATCTTATGCTCCTCTGTTATTTTCCAGTGTGTTGGAGTTGGAGACGAGTGTGGATAAACTTCAGAAAGAGTTGGAGCAGTTAAGAGAGCAGAGCAACCAGCAGAAACAACTTGCTGACTCCAATGCTAGACAGAGAGACATGTTCAAAGCCCTTCTCTCACATAGTACTGGCTTCAACATTCCTACTCAAGGTGGCATCTAGAATAACATCAGATTATTTTATAATCGTTCAAATAATATTTTTTATGCCTTTCATTACACACGCCGTGAGATGAGAATATGTTGAGAAAAAAAGAAATCCACACATTGAAAAATTCAATGTATCAGCAACAAAATGCGCCAAACACTCAGATTTTATGTTATATAAGTGAACACTTATATGCCAGGTAGTTATTTCATTAAAAAATAAAATGTTCAAACACTTACTTAAAAAACTCCCCCCACCATTTATGATTTCTGGCAATCAAGCGCAACTACAAAGAAATAACTTCTTGTTTATTTTTTAACATTTTTCTTTTACTGCAGATATTTTCTACTCTCCACCCGCTCAGTCATCAAGCCCAGTAACTCGATCAACACCTCCAAGAGTTGCTGTTGAGTCTGCACAAACTGCTCAGGCTAAAGCTGCATTAAAACAGGTTAAAAGTCTTAAATAGTATGATAAGATTTATTACCGATAAATTCACACGGTCTCTGCTCCCACAGCTAAGTGATGCCTTCACTTTGTATAAGAAAGAAAAGGCAGAGAACGACAGAATGTTTAATGACTCTAATGACAGACTAGAGAGGCAGTTGACAGAAGTTCGCTCAAGTAATACCAAATTGACTTCTCAACTGGAGTTCAGCAACAAGAGGTGAGCAAAATCACTGTCATGATTAGTGTAATTCAGTCGATTACGGTACAGTGCTTCATTAAAGACAATCTTGTTTTGGCAATGCCTTCAATAATTGCTTTTATTTCATGACAGGTATGAAATGCTCCAGGAGACCGTAACAGCATTTCGTAGAGAGACATCAGCTCTCCAGAACAGAAACCAAAAAATTGCTGCAACGGTCCAACGACTTGAACTCATTGTCTATACCATGTCCCATGACCTGCGGCAAGCTAATGAAAAGCTGGCACTAGAAGAGGTGAGGAACATCAATCTTGACCTAGCATATATTGTAGGCCTGAAACATAACAAAAATCTAATACAGTTGGACCCCCGGGTTACGGTGTCCCCATCTTACGTTTCTTTCTCGATACAGAGTGAAAGTTTTTCGTCACCTTTTTATGGCATTTCCCCCACTTTATGGTAGCAACAAGAATTTCTCTCGTGTGGCCAAAAAGTTAGGAAATTCAAATATGGCAGTCGGTGTGTGTCATGGCGTCGCTAAGTTGCTCGTTTGCTATTAGTTGGTGTCGCAATGTCACTAAGATGCTAATCCGCTATTTGTCGGGGTCACTAGGATGCTGGTCTGCTATTAGTCGGCGTCACAACGTCATTAAGATGCTGGTCTGCATCACTAAAATTGCCGAAGATTGGCCACAATCTCTCCCCCAATGCCCGAGAGAGATGCTGCCTCTCTCACTCTTTGTTTATCACTCGCTCAGTTCAGAGTCTCGCATGCTTAATTCAAAATTTAATTCTATACCTATAACAATAATTTCTATTGCCCACCATACGTCAATGTCGCATTACAATTACAACTCCGTAATGGATTAATGTCCTAACTTGGCGATCCACTTACTGGGAAACTATAGGAGTAGAAAACTTCAGGGATGTCAACCCCTATGGGTTTATGCCAAATTTTGTTTTATAAGATCCTCTTTCATTCAACAAAATACATGTGCTGAAATAAAATCCACCTCAATGTGCATAGTTTGTTTGTTCACCTGAACTGTTATTGCATGTATAATCTCCATAGGTGCGTGTTGAGAACTTAACTAAAGAGAGAGACATGCTAAAACAAGCAGAGAGTCGACTCGATCGAGAGAAAGAGGCCATGCTAGCAGAGCAACGCAACCAAAACCTTCTACTCACCAATCTCAAGACCATTCAGGTAATATCTCTTTGCTGAATGCAAATATTCAGAGAGACAAATCAGCTCTGTTGGTCGTTTGGGAACAGTTCACTACCGTGTGTCCCTCTGTCTCATTTAAACTACAGTGGTACCTCGTCACACGACCGCTCTTAATACAATATTCTCGTCTTACGACGGAAATTTCGATCGAATAATTCGCCCGTCATGCGATCAAAATTTCGTGATGCGACCAAGCCAGGTGGCCATGGCACTGTCTTTTTTGCATATCTTTCGTGTATAACAATACTACGAGCACCGAATGAGTTCTTTAGACGAGTTGCGACCAGGAAACGCACAACGCGCATGTGCGGGAAAAAGAGGGCTTCCTGGGTAATGAAGTATACTCGTGCACACAACGCCGATAGGCAATGGCACTCTTTCTCAGAATGAAACTTCATTACCCACAATCAATACGTGGGTAAGCTGAGCTGTTGCATTTCCTGTTATTTTTATTATCTAATACGAGGAGTATTATATTACTTCTCGTTCGCTGCTCCTAAGAACATCAGCGGCACTGGCTCGCAATTCCCTCTTTGTAATATTTCTGGTCGCAACTCTCTCTCATAGGCGCCGTTCAAAGCGGTTGCAACCAGAGCCATTTCAACGAGGGAGTTGCGAGCCGGTCTTTATGAGCAGCGGAGCGATCGCTAAAATGTACTACAAGACTATTTCTCGTTGGCAAGTGGTCGTGGGTTATCCTATTGTGAGGACATTTGTGTGACTCATTTTCGGAATATTTTGAAGGGAATACGTAGTACAACAGCAAACAGCCCATCGATAGCGAAAGTGAGGGTGGAGGCGTGGCAAACCGCCAACCCGGAAAACGAAGGTAACAAAAGATTACAACAAAATTAAAATTCAGTTTTGTGTAAAGTTACATTAAACGTATGTTTGAGTGTCTGTATATATTAATCCAAGTTAATTTAAATTTGTTTGTTCCGTTTACGAGTGCGTTGTCGTGGGGAAAAAAAACGAACCCCACGCCCCCAAACGTCTCTGTCTCCCGTCGGCGAAATCTGCCCAATTTTAGTTAGATTAAACACATTTTATTACTATTAAACCACTAGTTATGTGTTACTTTGTTAATAGATGGCGAATTAGAAGAAATAAAACATTTTTTCCAATCCAATATCCTGTTTTTTGGTGTTTTTTCAGAGAGTTGGAATGAATTAATTTGTTTTACATTCATTTCAATGGTAAACGTCCGCTCGAGTTACGAGAATCTCGTCATACGATATCAGTCTCGGAACGGATTACGATCGTATGTCGAGGTACCACTGTATATCCCTTGTTGTATCACAATGAAAATTCAACTCAGATTTCACAATTCAGATTAGAATTCTCATAAACTTTCTGAAATTCATAACCTTTACTTGGTTGTGACTGGGCAAGCACATCACAATGTTAACTAATTTTATATAAGTAATTAAAAAGTAAATTTTGCATTTATGCCTACTTTTATTTTGACCATTTCTTTTTCTTTCCTATAATTGCCCAGTTAACAATGGAACGTACAGACGCAGACATTTGTCAACGACTGAATAGTAAGATTGCAAATCTGGAAACAGAACTGGCCTCAATGAAGACTCGACTAGAGCAGGAAGTAGCCCAGAGACATGCGCTTGGACGCAACATGGATGTATGTAACCTTGTATGCAATTTGATGTTTGAGGTTCAACACATCTTGTGGATGATAATCCTTTTTTAAAAAAAAACAATTTCCTATTTTTACATAAAGGCTCAATTAATTGAAGCTAAAAAACAACTTCAGTCACAAAACACCTTACAAGTAAAGACAAGAGAGTTGTTGAAGAACTCTGAACAGCAAGTGGGTGCGCTGAAAGCTCAACTGGCAGCCAGCTCGTCTGAGGGTGTTAGCACAGTAAATCGAGCAGCAAATTTCAGAACACCTGTCAGAGGTACCTATTTCCTTCATGTGAAATAAGATGCTCTATTTCAATTTGCAATCATTGACCATGCTTCTGCCCTATATTTTGTAAGTGCGCTCCCCGGTTCAAACCACACAGCAGTCTGGCGTGCCCGAACTGGCTGAAGTCAAAAGTAATCTAAATGCTGCTGAGGAGCAGAACAACAAACTAGCAGAGCAGCTGAAAAATGCTAATACTACCGTTGATCAGTACAGGGCTGTGGTCCTGACTTTAGAAGACAGTCTGAAGAATGAGAAAGAGGTAAAGTTAATGTCATTTTTTTTACAAACACATTCAAGCATGAAAATTCACATTATTCATGATATCCAATGTCAGCAACGTGCTCCTCTTGAGATGAGGCTAAAGGAATCAGAAGACATCCAGAAGAAGCTGGAAAACCAAATATTAGAAGTTGAGAAAAAGAATGACCAAGCCCAACAGGAGAGGAGCATGGCTTTGGATACAGTTGAGAAACAAGTACGTCTTTTTACACCCTTTTGTAAACTTGTGGGAAAGCCATGCAGCTATATTTCAAGTTTAAAAGTACTGCACATCTTTTTTGACAACAGCTGATGTGTTCTAAAAAATATGACAAACTGAATAAAATAGATGCCATTGTGCTGCTGTTCCTGGATAGTGGTCATGGTCATATCTTTACTTTATGGTCCTCTACCAAAGACTTTCCCCAGACTTACAAACTGTTGCTATCAGGAACCTCTGAAATATCTACCACCAATCTGAGCTTACAAAATTGTTGCTAATTCTTAAATTTATTGTTGTCATTTTACGAATAACATTGAACGGCCTAATTTCTATTTGCTTTGTTCCTCTTATACCCAAATCCTCTTTTGTGACGACCTGACTGACGCGAATCTCTAAAATCTTACTGCAACGTCAGAGGACACTGAATTGCCGTATTTTCTGGACTTTAAGTAACATTTAAAAAATAATTTGGGTGCAATTTATACTCCAGTGTGACTTGTGTGAAATTACACATGGGCAGTAAAACGATACCAATAATTATCGTTAAGTAATTTTTGTCAACAATAATCAAAAATACTTTCGATAAAATTTCAAAGTTTAAACTGCAGTTACACCACCCAACCACCACAAAGAAGGGGGTGCTGATTTGACAAGAACGCAAGTGCCTGACCAAGTAGAAGATGGTAAGGAAAAGCTGTTTTAGCATGGTTAGCAATTGAGCAGCTAACACGGAGCATGAACACACAAGGACTATAACACAGCCAAAATGAGTAATTACGAGATGCAGAACAACACCGAGTCGACCAACTAAAAAAATCCAAGGGAAATTTCCATGTCATTTTCTTTCTATTTTTAAATGCGCTCTTAAATACATGTGCACAAACCAGTCTTATTGAAACGTTCCTTAACCCATTTTAACCCACTGTCCTCCATTGAGGACAGCCTGTAATAGTAATAATTTTCTTACTTGATATCAAGAAGTTATTTTTTTTAAATTGGATCTTGTTTTCGTATGTTGGGGCATATCAAAGGGTTTAGTAACCCGACACATTCGCAAGTAGAGGTATGACTCTAAAATAAATAATTAGATTTTCTTCTTAAGGTTTTATTAATTTATACATTTATTTACTCCCTAAAATAATTAAATATCTAGTAAAATTGCATTTAAGAAAATAAAAATAATTATGATTGTAGTTGGGTGGCCCGGTGGTTGAGTGGGTAGTGCGTCGGCCTCACAGTTCTGGGGTCCTGGGTTCAAATCCATGTCGGTCCACTTATGGAGTTTGCATGTTCTCCCTGTGTGGGTTTTCTCCGGGAACTCCGGTTTCCTTCCACATTCCAAAAACAGGCTGATTGGACGCTGTAAATTGGCCCTAGTTCATTTTTTTTTTTTTGCCTTTACAATTGCTTTTTGAAAGCCTTTTCAAAATGTTCAATTGTTTCATTAGTGTAAAAAAAAATATGACGGGTTACGTTATGGAGAACTGTAGTGTAATTGTTGTTGTTGTTATTTCTTGTTTATTGCAGGTGAGTGACCTGCAGCGCAATCTTAAGGCCAGCCAAGCAGAGCAACAGGAGGCACTGGAAAGGGCTGCCAAAGCTGCCACTCTGGAGCAGAAGGCTGTACAGGAGAGCCTGCTGCAGGTCAGTAGCAAGCATACACACAGGCTTGTGTTTGTTTTCCGGGGGCCCCTTGCGTTTTGGCGCCTGCATGCATAGGGGGCAATTCCTAGACCACAGTGTTGATTGGTAATAATGCTAAAGGATGAATTTTGAAAGATTGTTTTTGTTGATTTATTTATTTTTTGGGGGTTACTTTTCTTAGACTAAACTAGCTGGTGAGGCGCAAGCAAAATATGAGCGAGAGCTGATGCTTCACGCTGCAGATGTTGAGGTCCTCAAGGAGTTAAAGAAAACATTGCAACAAGAGGCAGCACGGAATAAGGATATTGAGGAGCAAATGAACAAATCTAACTCAATCTTACAAGAAAAAGGTGCATCCTGGACCACTTTGGAGAAGCAGCTAAAAGTAAGCTGAATACGTCAATGACATTTAAAGTAGAATATTAAATGTAATTAAAATGTATTTTTTATGTATTTTATGTATTTATTTTTTGCTTGTTGGTATTTACGTTTACTCCTTCAGGATGAATTGGCTTCTCAGAGTCGTCGCTGTGAAGAACTGGGAAAACAGAACACACTCCTGCATGAACAGATGGACGAAATGGCCGCAAAGAGTCGTCAACAGCAACCGCAGCAGCAGCAGCTTGACTTGTCGCTTACTGAAGAAGGGAAGACACTTGAGCAGATACAAGAAATACTCAGGTATATTAAATTAACCTACCCGTGCGAAGACAGTTTAGTAAAAGGCTTGCAAATTACTGGCTACAACAAGTAAGTCAGATGTTTAATTTTGTTAAGTAGCAAATAACTGTATTTGAAAAATGAATGATGTAGGTTTGTACGGAAAGAGAAGGAGATTGCTTTAGCCCGATGTGAGGCCTCTGAAGGAGAAGCTCTCCGCTATAAACAGCGAGTTGAACATCAGAACTGGGAACTTAAAGAGCTTCAGGACACTCTGAATGCTGAAAGAGAGAAGCTGCAGGTAGGAAATTAATTATGGATATTTAAATATCCAACTGAGGAACTTAACAGTTCATTAGTTTTTCCAGATTCTCTCTGAAGTCTGTTTTCTCCAGAAAAAAATAGATAAATAAATCAAAAATATTACATCGCATCTTTACATATGGACAAAAATAACTGCTTTTCTACCATGTTGTCAGACATCAGTGAAGAAGCTGGCTCAGAAAGAAATTCAGCTGAAGAACATGGGCAATATCAGCAATATCCAAGAGACCAACAAGATGCTGAAAATGGAGAGGGAAAAACTGGGACAGGAGTTGCAGCAAGCACAGGCAAAAGTAAAATTTTCCTCTAATTCCTGTTTTAGCACATATACAATGCTGACCACACATGCGCCAGCACCCAGTCTAAAGATATATGCCACAGTTGCCCTTACTTAATGAGCTTGCTGGTAATACAGTGGTAACTACTTACAAAAATCCTCCATTCCAGAAGTCCCAGACTCGGATTTTTCGTATATTGAGACATATTTTACATGGAAAAACTTTAATTTGTTCCAACCGTTCTAAGATCCCAATATTACCTCCAACATTTTAAAATAAATGAATAAAACGTTGTCACATGTTAAAACTGTGTGAACAGAAAATTTAAATTAATTCATTTGGACGACCAAGCAGTTTGCAGTAGAATAGCTGCCAGTTAATGGTTCAGTGTCATTGATGGCAGGAAACATCCAGTTCATCTGGACTGGGAGATGAATCATTTCTGTTCATCTACATTCTGAGCCTGTTGTAGTTCTACAAAAAAACATGTCTTAGTTATCATTTTTTTCCTTTTTTCTGTCAACCAGGTGAAGAATCTGGAGTTAAACATCAGCCCACTGCATGAGTCATTGTCTCATCTGTCTGACAGAAATGGTTCTCTGCAGGCCGATAAAAAGCTGTTGGAAGAAGATGTGAAACACTTAAAAGCCAAAGTACAGGTAGAAACCTTAGTTGCTTTGTTAAATGACTCCATATATCTGCAGTAATACAGTATCTCATGTCACTATCATCTGTAAGGTACTTCTTATATTAGAAAAGTATTGATACTGAAATAATGCCCCCTTTTGTCTCAATGAACTTAAGAATAGACATGATGCAAAATCCATGTCATTTTTATTCATTTCAGCAGTCTTGGTCCATTCAATCGCTACTGCTGTTGTGAAAAAAAGCCTATGTTCCTCATAGTTGGACAGAACAGTATATTGTCCTTCCCTCTATCACCACAGCAACTGGTTAGCCAACAGAAGGACGGTGATGTTGAGGAAAAGCAAAAACTCGCCGCCGAAAGGGAAGTACAGCAAAAGCGTATCTCCCAACTTGTTGAAGAGGCAGCCAAGCTAAAAACTGAGCTAGCCAGGTAAGAACGAATATAAAACTGCAAAGATATGCAATTCATTATTTTCTAATTCAGTATTTACTACAATATATGGCACCAAATTTGTTGGGTTCTACATACACTTTTTTATACTTCCATTATTTGTGCTGTGAAATCTAGTTGTTAAAATCTACTCCATTTTTTTGTCCGAAATGACATCATATCATGTCAGATCCAGCACCAGCAGCAATTCAGCACAGTCTCAGGTGAAAAGCCTTAGAGATTATTTGACCCGCCTAACAGCAGAGAAAGACACACTTAAAAAAGAACTGGCGACAAAAAATAATGAAATTCAAGAGAAGAGCGAGACCATTACACAGGTTAAGAAGATAGGACGCCGCTACAAGACCCAATATGAAGAGTTAAAAGCCTTGCATGACAAGGTGGGTCTGCAGTCATGAGATTTTTTTTTGAAGATGTTGTGAACAGCTGTTGTAAAAGACTTCTGTTTTGCAGCTGGTGGGAGAAACAGCAGTTAAAACACAAGGTGAAACGAGTCAGGCGGGGCAGCCGCAGGTCAGTAAAAGTCAAGAAGAGCTCAACAAGGTCAAAGAAGAGCTCACCACAATGAAGGAAGCGATGCAGGAAGTAAGCAACATTCCTTTTAATAAAAAAATACAGCCCCATTCAGGTGCAATATAAAGATAATGTATAGTTATTTTAGGAATAAGATTACATAATTATACACGCCTGCAGGCATTGGCACTCACATTCCCAGCTCAGACCACACGATTGTTGCCCAATTTGGGAGGAGAAAGGAGAGCTAAGGGATCTCTACGATACATCTCTACCTGAGAGATGTATCAGAGACTAATGCTCACCTTTCCATAGAAAAATTTGAATTAGGATTTGCGGTTCAAGCATCCCTACCTCTTGCAAATGTGACACCAGCGGTCCAGACTCCCCTTATTTTTCGTATTTTGTCACTGAACCAGTTCAAGTAAATGTATTATCCATTGCATGTGTGAGATAAGTATTTTTGCAAAATTGTTATTTTATGTATTCTCAATTTTAATCCTGAATTGTCAAGTGATTGTTCACAAATTAATAGAGAACATGACAAAGTTGAATTTTAAATGATATATATTTCATAGCACCATAGAAACCCAAGGATCACATAACTAAAGTCGGTTAAAAAGAAAAAGAAATAATTTAAACTTTTTGTATATTTTTTCTAACATATATTGCATATGTATGAACCTCTGAAATTTGTCTTCTAAGACAACCTGAACAGTCTAATTGCGAACGATTCAATGTCCAAACAATTGTATGGCCGGTGTCATTGATGATGTTAGAATTCCATTCTTCTGGCTATTTGCATCTTTTTGCTATAAATTTAAATTAGATTGTAAGGAGTAGATGGCCAATCCATTTGAACTGGGACGGCTGACGCCAAATAAACATTCATTAGCAGACATGCTAAATCAAAAGTATTGGACAATAATTGCCATCTGTAGCAGCCAATAAGTCTGAGGTGCCAGTAAAAATTGGTTTACTTTTTCAGGCCGAAAACCTAAAGCAGCAGCTTCAAAATGCCCAGAAGGAGAATCGACAGACCAAGGAAAAACTAGAGGACATACAAAACCAACTGACACAGAATCAGAATGAATTAACACAGGTAATTTAACTAAAAAGTTGTTATTGTTCTGAGCTTGAGGTTGTCAGGAAATTAAGTTTGTGATTTTTTTTTTTGTGGATGTTACATCATTATTCTCTGTCAAAGTGGATCCAAACCAATTTGTTAAAGATATTGTTTCCCTAGGCCCAATCCCAGTTGACCCAGACCCAGTCCCAATTGCAACAGAGTCAGAAAGAGTTTCAACAAGCCAAGACACACACACAGCAGGCAAGGATCAATTATTTAAGGACAGGCTATCAAATTTCCTTGAAAGTCTTTAGGGATTCTGACTAATGTTAATGAAATTCTCAACAGTAGCTGTCAAGTAAATCCACATTTTTAAAAAAAGTGTTTTAATTTTCAGCTACAAAACCAACTCAAATCATCTCAGTGTCAGGCTCAGGCCCGTCAAAACCAGATTCAACTCATGCAGAAGGAGATCCAGCAGGCTAAGGAGTCTCAGCAGCAGAACCTTACCAGCCAGAAAAAACTACAAGAGACTCATCAACAGGAGCTTACCCAACTTAAGACTTCTTTGGGCCAAACAGAAAGTCAGGTGAGTTTCTGGTTACTAGAGGGCTTTTTTTGTTTTGTTTTGTATTTTTATTTTTTAACATATACTTGCTTCGTCATAGGCCTCTGAGCTTCAAGGTCAGGTGGACACTATGCACACGGTAAGGAATATTTTACTTATTGTACTTGTAAGTGTATTGTACTTAAAATGGAAAATTCAACTGAAGAAAAACAATTGTCTTTCAGATGATGTCTGCTCAAGAATCAGAAAATAAGAAGCTTCAAGAAAAACTGCAGGAAGTAAACCAAGCCAATGAAGCTCTCAGAGCTGGGCAGGTGAACCAAAACCAGAGCCTGACTAGCCAGGCCAGTGAAGATATTGCCGAAACTGACAAAAATGCACCATCGCAAGTGGAACTTGCAAAACTTAGACAAGAGGTACATTTTAGACTTTAGCTAAAACGAAAGTTCTAAACTTTGCTGCAGCGTTATAAATCCCACATGACCGCCAGAACAAGGTGCCTAAAATTGTATGTATGTAATTGTAATACTCCCTTCCAGCTGCATGAGAGCAAGAACAAGGAGGAGCAGTTGAGGCAGCAGATGGCAAAAAAAGAGGAGAAGACTAAAAAAATATTTGTTGGCGCCAAGACTAAAATCAATCAGCTGAATAGTAAGTTCCACATGTAAAATTGTTTTGACTAACACTATACTACTAAGCTATAACATATACATTCTTTTACTGTTTCTTTCCAGCTGCAAAACAAAACTTGAGCAAGGAAGTCGAAGAACTTAAGCAGTGTAAGGAGGAACTAGAGGTAAGAATGAACGCTCTTAAGTCCCAATATGAAGGACGACTTCTTCGACTTGACCGGGAACTGAGGGAGAATCAATCACTCACTGAGCCAAAAGAGGAACCACAGGACCAGAGTGGGTCTAAGGTGAGCTTGACAGACTTTGCAATTATGGCACCTCCAATTATTACTGCATGAAGCTTTCATTTCAATTCACCATATTTTTGTGATTAGGTGGGTGAACAAAACAGATCTCTGGACCAAAGACCGATTTCTTTGAAGAGTCCAGCCCAGGACAGAGGCAGGTAGGTGTCTCCCATTCTTGCGTTTGATTTATTTAATCAAGGGACAATATATATTAATGAACATGCACATGGTTTACCAGACTCGTACATAAATGCTCTAGGTTATTTTTATCTATTTAAAATGACAGCACGCTGGTGCTTACCATATTTTCACCACTATAAGGCGCACTAAAAAGTCTTAAATGTTCTCCAAAATAGACAGGGCGCCTTATAATACGGAGCACCGTGTGTAAGCTCTAAAGCCTGACTGAGAACCCTTCTTGTCGACACGCTTCTTATATAGAGAGAAGGCGGACGTGGGTGGGGTCAGTCGCTAAAGGCACGCCCCTACAAGGTACCCGTATATAGTGGGGGCATGTGTTTATTGCAAAACAATTTCGGTTTGGTTTCTAAGGCCCCCCGAAGCAGCGGTGAAAAACCACGTCACGAAAATGAACTCTGAGCTTGCCGTCATTCCCGGAGGCTTAACTAAAGCGCCGGGCTAGTTACGCCACTATTTGCGAATGGATTGTGGCCGGCTAGACGAACGTGTCTGCTTGCACTGTTGTTAAAGGCACTAACAACAGATGCTTGAAAACCGCTGGACATCGGCATCAACACAGCTTTACGAAGGGTGGCAGGCAGCGCTAGGCTAGTTACGCTACTATACTATAGAGAGGGAACCCGGCGTTTTCGATGACTCATTTGGACAACTGTTCAATTCGGACACAGAAAATGAGGACTTTGATGGATTTGTGGGTGATGATTGATAAAAAACGTGAGTATATTGTAAAATGGCTAAATAAAGTACAACCAAACTCAGTTTTGCTTCAGTTGCCTTTTTAAAAACGTGTTTTTAGCGTGTGTCCGTATGTTTTAAGCTGGTGTATGTTTTGCCATGCCTGGCTGCGCCTTTAAATGCAGTGCGTCTTGTCTGTGGGTCAAATACAGAAATAGCACTCGTTACTGACACTGCGCCTTTAAATGCGGTGCGCCATATAGCCGTGAAAATACGGTAGTTCTCTATTGGCCAATATTAGCAATGCACATGGCTGTCCATCGTCAGCTCTTGGTGTCTTTCTCATCTTAATTGGTGCCACCCTTGCTGATGTACTACTACATTGAGTGTATAATAAAAATATCTTCTAATACATTTCAATAAAACGAGTACTTTTCTAACAGCTCAAACCAGACTGAACCACCCACTGCCAATATTCGCCCTACTCCAAGTACCCCGTCTCCTAGCAACAAACCAACACCATCCCCTGGCAGCAAGTCAACCCCCAGGGCCAGCATCCGACCTATGGTCACTCCAGCAGCTGTCCCCATGCCAACACCCACTGCCACTGTAATGCCAACCACACAGACTGAGAGTCAAGAGGGTAAGAAAAGAACAGCACCCCTAGGGGTAGACATTTCCTTGGACCTGTAACATATATCTTATTTAATGACTGCATGCCCCAAAATTCAAGTGGAAATGAGACGAGTGAGGCATTAACTATGTTTTCTCAATGGTTCTCTTTGCAGTGTTGACTGCAGGAGCCGCTGCCCACACTGTCAATTCCAGTATTAATACACTCACATCCATAATGCAACCAACCAGCTCTCAGGCTACAGCATTTGTCCAGCCAACTCAGCAGCAGGCCACTGCTCAGGATGTCGGCAGCAGTATAGATGCAGAGCGACCATCTACGTCTTCTGCTGTGATTGGAGCATGTAAGCAGTACAGCACCATCTTTCAGCATTTCTTAACTTTTTTTCTGCAAAACATCAACTGTGTTGCATCATGTTATGAAAACACTTATAATGATAGGTAAATATTGTTTTTGACTTCAGCGAGTTCTAAGCGAAATAGAGACGACGACATTGACGAAGAGGAGATCAGGCCAGAGAGTTCTCTTGCCCCTTCAACATCCAAAAAGATCAGACTGAGACAAACCATCTTACTTCAGGTAAAGACAAAAAATGCAATGTTCATACAATTGTTAATTTCTATTTCTGATATTTACTCGTATATCATTATTATTTATTTGTTTGATTAATATTTTAAACCGACAAAGGACACCTTTATCATGTGCATAGCTGCAGAAAGAATGTTGTATAAACCGTCTGCTTTTTGACCCTCGTTTGTCAGAGTTTTCACCCATTTTTTTCTTGAGTTTTTCGTAATGTGCTTAATGCATCTTTATTCTTTGTCTGTCATAATTTTTACCTAAGAAAGTTCTTACTGGTGTGAGTGAAAAGCGTGCTGTTATCAAAGTGTTCACGAGTCTGTGTCTACATGCGTATCTCCCTCCGCCAGATGGCGGCAAGAGCCCGTTCTACCAGGGCCGAAAGTACTGTTTTGACTGGTGGCCCGGTGGCGCGGGTGTTTAGCACATCAGCCTCACCACTCTGGGGTCCTGGGTTCAAATCCAGGTCGGTCCACCTGTGTGGAGTTTGCATGTTCTCCCCGGGCCTGCGTGGGTTTCCTCTGGGTACTCCGGTTTCCTCCCACATTCCAAAAACATGCATGGTAGACTGATTGGACACTAAATTGCCCCTAGGTATGGGTGTGAGTGTGCATGGCTGTCCGTCTCCTTGTTCCCTGTGATCGGCTGGCCACCGATTAAGGGTGTCCCTCCCTCTGGCCCGGAGACAGCTGGGATTGGCTCCAGCACCCACCCACCACTCTAACGAGGATAAAGCGGTTCAGAAAATGAGATGAGATGAGACTGTTTTTACTTATTTGTCATAAACTCATGTTACAGGTGGAGGGTCATGAGGCTATAGATGATCTTAGGGATGAAAGTGAAAGACAAGACTCCCCTGACAATAGTCAGGTCAGTTTACACCTTTTTTCAGTGTACTATTTAGTAATTCTGTGTAAGTTTATAATATTTTAGTATATAAACAGGGGTTGGTAACCTTTTACACGGTTTGATTCAATACACTTCAGCAGTTAATCGAATGGTACTTTGGACAACATGCTCTCAATCCGTCAAATTGATATCTGATCCATAGGAGCTTCCAGAAGGTAGTTTTCCTGTTATTCTCGAAGAGGAGGATGAAGGCTTGTCGCAGTCGGTCCCTTCAGATAGGACATCTCCTGAGGAGTCAGGTGTGACTGGTGAAGTTATTGTTATTGACACAGACAGCGAAAGCCGTGAAAGCAAAGCGGAGAAACTGGAGACCACAGCTCAAGAAGGGGAACAGGCTGAAGATGAAGAGGAAGAAGAAGAGGAGGTGCCACTCTATTTTGTTTTTGTATTCTCAGGTCAATTTCTCCTTTTTAAAGCACTACTTTACTCTACGTATAAGGTGGTGGAGGAAGAAGATGACAATGAGGATGAGGACGAGGACGAGGGGGATGATGATGATGATGATGACGACGACGAGGACGACGACGATGATGACGGAAGTAACCTTGCTTTAAAGGACGGTAAAGAAGGCAACGATGATGATGGGGATGCTGAAGCAGAGGGACGGGGGCCATCAGTTCACACAAGCGCTGATGAGGATGACTTCCAGTATCCCCCTGAACCGTCCCACAGCAGTGAGCAAAGTCAAAATTGATATTTTTTTTCCTCTCTCATTCTTGTCACATACTTGAGTCTGTTGTCTGTGATCTTTTCCAGCTGAAGCAAGCAGCAACGTTGAGTCAGAAGCACAAAGAGAGGCCCACCACAACCCCCCAACTTCTACCCCCGCAACAGCCTCCCCTTCCACTTCTTCACTCACACTCCGCCTACCCCAACCTCGCAGGCCGCCACACCCTCTTCCCCCACGATTGTATATCCAACCCCCTGCTTCAGACCTAGGACCCCCTCATACGCAGGTCAATTATTCAACCTAGAAAAAAAATCTCATTTTTTTCCCTTCATTTCTTGCCTCTTGTATTTATGATGTGCTTATTATTATACAGTATATTTGGAGGCAGAAGTACAGTGTTGTTCAGAAAGCAAAATAATATTTATTTGAAAGAAAAACAGGTATGTGAAGATGCAGTTAATAACAGTACCACAAGGCACTTAAGACAGTGAATGAGGTTCTCATTTGCGAGATGACAGCAGAGGCTTGCTTGGATGCCTGATTTTATTCTTTATTATTATTTTTGCTTGTTCGAATTCCCCAATTTACAAATTTTCTTCTACAGAGATGAAAGCGGATGACTTTATTTTGTAGTGTTCTCACCTTTCAAATTCTGAATAAAAGCGCTAGATGGTTATTCTCTAGGGGGGTGTTAGGGCATAATAGTATATCCAGAGCAATAATAGTGTTTTTCAGTGTTGGGATATTTTAACACTGAAAAACAACTCAGACAGAAAATCTCCCACGCCGCTCAACTGGGTGTAAGCAGGGGTCTGCATGTAATTTTTCTCATAACTTGGGCATTTCATCACCTAGATGCTTGCGGCACCCTTCGTTTAAAAGTGTTGAAGTGTTGCCTCACCCTCCTTTTTATCTGAAGTCAATACACCCCATAGGAAAACAGGAGATAATGCTATTTGATTGTTTCATTGCCCTATAAAATGCTGCATCGATCATGTGGTTATGTCCATATTTTTGTCATTTCTTTTCCCCTTTCCAATGGAAAATAGTGATTGTTTCTCGTGAGGACGAGAAGAAATGAGTTTTATCGAGGTGGATTTCGTGACAAAGTTTGCCAAATTTATTTCAAGTGGAGTGTCCAAGCGACTGTAAATTACTATCCATAAACTAAATTGGATTTCATTACAACAACTTAGTGAAAATGCATCATCTTATTCAGCACTATCGTTCTACTGTGCAGAACAGGCTTAGACCATACAATGAAGCAAGGCCAAAAACAGAAAGTTGTCATTTTGTTTTTCTGTTGCCTTTTGGAGCACATTGTTTTTGTGTAGTTGTAGTCAATATTTGAATAGAAAACACTTTCAAGCCGGCGGCCCAGTGTCACGAGTGGTTAGCGCGTCGGCCTCACAGCTATGGTTTCGAATCCAGGTCGTATCCATCTGTGTGGAGTTTGTAGGTTCTCCCCGGGCATGTGTGTTTCCTCTGGGTACTCCGGTTTCCTCCCACATTCCAAAAACATACACGGTAGGCTGATTGGACACTCTAAATTGCCCCTAGGTATGGGTGTGAGTGTGCATGGTTGTTCGTTTCCTTGTGCCCTGCGATCGGCTGGCTACCGATCCAGGGTGTCCCCCGCCTCTGGCCCGGAGTCAGCTGGGATAGAATCCAGCACCCCCCGCCACCCTAATGAGGATAAAGCCGTTCAGAAAATGAAGGAATTATGATAAAATGAGAGATTAAACGCTTTCAAGCCATGACTATAAAACTAAAAAACATTTAAAGTAAATGTATGGTTCTCTTTTGTGTGTTATTCAGAGGCAGTCTTCTCAGCTCCGTCGACCATCAGTAGGCCGAGGACCACAGCTAACACCTGGGATAGGCAGTATGGTAAGGAGTTATTATACCATGATTGCCAGGATTCATTCTTATGCCATGTTAAAACAGAGTAAGAACAAAATATCAGTAATTGAGAGTTGCATATTAATGTTTTACTTAGGTAGCTCTTCTTGTGCGTGTGTCTGGGTGAGTGTGTTGGGGGTACAGGGAGTTCATTGGATACATATTAAATTACTCTGAGATATTTATACTTTATGCTATTGTGAAATTATATTTAAATTGTGTTGCATTTGCAGCAACATTTCTTTGACGATGATGACAGGATGGTTCCAAGTACTCCTACGCTGGTTGTCCCTCACCGTACTGATGGCTTTGCTGAAGCGATACAGTGAGCTTGAACTTACTACCTAACATAGTTTCACTGAATTCTATATTTCTGACTGGAGTAATAGTTTATGACCAGGCTATCATTTTACTGGATTCAGCCACCTGCTCTGTCTATCACTTCAGCTCTCCTCAGGTTGCTGGTCTGTCCACTCGGTTTCGATTTGGACCTCCTGAAGATCTGCTTTCGCAAACCTCAGCATCACACTCTGACCTGGGACAACTAGCCTCTCAAGGAGGTATGACACCCAACGAGTAACAGTAACACAATTTAGTTAAAATCCACGGGTCGGTGGAATTTAGCCGTTAGAATGTGACCCTTTTGTTGCAATACACCCAAGGTCCTAGCCTCAAAAACATGTCATCTTATTTTAAAACTTCTGGGTTTGGTGCAGTATGCAGTGCTGCTGTAAACGGTTATAGAATGTAATTTGACACAGTCCTAGTCCACTTTAACACACGCTCACGCACAAGAATAATAATAAAAACCTTTGATAAGTCAATAAATAAAAACTGCAATTACATCCACTGAGGCGCTGATGCGACGTGAACGCTAGTTCCAGACCAACGTTCAGTGGATGAAGATGGCAAGGAAAAGCTGTTTTTAGCATGGTTCCCAATAGAGCGGCTAACCTAGAAAATGAAAGCAAATACAGCCAAAATGAGCGATTGAGATGCAGGACAACACATAGCCGACCCACTAAAGACTCCCAACTGAAGTTTCGCTGTCGTTTTCTTCTCTCTTTTTTTTTAAATGTCTCTTAAATGGGCACAAATAACAGCCTTATTGAAAAATGTCTTAACCCATTTTAACCTCATTCATTTTAGGACAGCCTTTAATTGTTTTTTATTTTACTTGGTATCAAATGTTGTGTATGCAAATGTTATTAAAGCATTGCAAAAATCGAAAACTTGTTAACTTGAGTTGAAATGGGTTAAATTCATCCAACTTTGAAAAAATTGATAAATGGCCACATCAGGTAAATTTATATTGTTTCTTTTTGTGGGGCTGGAAATAGTTTGCTTGCCAATGGTGATGATGTCTTCAGTTGATTATTTTGTGTTTCATATTCCACAGCAACTTTTGGTTTGAAGGCAAATTTATAAAAGTAAATATGCCTTTCTGCATGTCTTATTGTTCCCTACTTTTCATTGTGTAATGGAGGGAGTTAGTTGTCTTATCTTTATTGCACAACAGAACAAGAAAAACACTTTTTAAATTCATCATATTTTATATTGTCTTTTAAAGTAAGGTAATGGAATTACTTTCATAATTGAATGAGCTAAGTAATTTGTTTAGTTATTCAAAGAATTTTGAAGTTTCAAAGTTGAAAGACAAAAGATGTGATAATTATATTTGTATGTATTTATTTTCTTGGGATAACAATTTTTGTCATATCGCCCAGGCCGACACAAACCTCCTTTATGTGTTCAGGTCTAGGCATGTATGAATCTCCACTGTTCCTGCCTGCTCATGATGAGGATGGAGGAGGAAGAAGTGTCCCCACAACACCTTTACAGGTTGCTGCACCAGGTGAGTGACTCACACAAATTTTTAGTATTGCGTCTCAAAAAAGATTCACCCATGGGCCTTTGCCTTGTATTGCAGTGACGGTCTTCACAGAGTCTCTGCCTTCAGACAGTGGGGATAACATGGCATCCCAGTCTGTTCCCATGGTAACTGCAACTGCAATATCCACACCTGGTGATGATGTAGATGAGGTTTTCATGGAACAGGAGGAAGGGTGAGCTGTTAAACTTGCTTCATATCATTACATGGGCCATACCAAAATTGAAGGAGATTTTACATACCACCCTTTGAATTTTGAATAATCTACATACAATATAGTACAGTGGTACCTCTACATACGAGCATTTCGAGATACGAGTAAAATTTCGAGCAAATAATTATCTCGAGATACGAGAAAAATTTCAAGATGCGAGAAAGCCATGTGGCCAAGACATAAGAGGCTGTTTATCATTGTCTTTTTTGCTGCATCTCTTTCGTGTATAACATATCTACGAGCACTGGGCGGAGCGTTGCATTTTTTTCAGTGTTTTTTTCCGTCACTCAGCGTGAATGCCGGAACGATCGCTAATACGAGCAGTATAGTATATTACTTCTCGTTGGCTGCTCATAAGAACATCAAGGGCATTGGCTCTCTCCCCCGCAGCTCCTCTTGTAATATCTCTGGTCGCAACTACCTTTTTGTAACGTCTCTGCGAGCACTTAGCGGAGCGTTGCATTTTTTCAGTTTTTTTCCCCCTTAGCCTGTTAGCTCCCGTTAGCGGAGCGATCGCTAATTCTAGACTACTTCTCGTTGGCAAGTGGTCGTGCGTTATCCTATTGTGAGGACATTTGTGTGCATCATTTTCAGAATATTTTGAAGGGAATAAATACAACAGCAAACAGCCCTACGATAGCGAATGTGAGGGTGGAGGCGTGGCAAACAGCTAACCCGGGAACAAAGGTAAAAAATAATTAAAACAAAATTAGAATTCAGTTTTGTGTAAAGTTACATTAAACGTATGTTTGAGTGTGTCTGTATATATTAATCCAAGTTAATTTAAATTTGTTTGTTCTGTGCGTTGCCGTGGAAAGTCCCCCCCCCCCCTCGCCGCCTCCCTCTACGTGCCTCTCTACCCTCCGCGAAATCCGTCTAATTTTAGTTCTATTAAACACATTTTATTACTATTAAACCACTAGTTATGTGTTACTTCGTTAATAGATGGCGAATTAGAACAAGTAAAAATGATTTTCCAATCCAATATTCTGTTTTTGGTGTTTTTTCAGAGGGTTGGAACAAATTTATTTGTTTTTAATTCATTTCTATGGGAAACGTTCATATGAGTTACAAGAAAATCGACATACGAGCTTAGTCCCGGAACGTATTAAGCTCGTATCTCGAGGGCGGAGCGTTGCATTTTTTCAGTGTTTTTTTTCCCGTTAGTCAGTGCGAATGGCAGAGCTTGTTTGCTAATACGAGAGGAGTACTACTTCTCGGGCAAGTTGGCAAGTGGTCGTGCGTTATCCTATTGTGAGGACATTTGTGTGCATCATTTTCGGAATATTTTGAAGGGAAGACAAAAGCAAACAACCCTGGATAGGTTGCATCTGAAAGTTAGGGTGGAGGCGGGGCAAATAGAGCCAACCCGGGAGAAGAAAAGTATCAAAATTTAAAACAAAATTAGAATTCAGTTTAGTGTAAGGTTAGATTAAATTTATTTTTGAGTGTTTTTGCATCGTAATCCAAGTTCATTTAAATTTGTTTATTTTGTTACGAGCGCGTTGCCGTGCAAAAAGTGTCTCTCTCTCCCCGCCCCCTCTCTCCTTGTCCCTCTCTCTCTCTCTCTCCCCTCTGCGAAATCCGTCTAATTTAAGTACTATTAAACCACAGGTTATTTGTTACTTTGTTAATTAGATGGCGAATTAGAACAAATAAAAATGTTTTTCCAATCCAATATCCTGTTTTTGGTGTTTTTTGAGAGGGTTGGAACGAATTAATTTGTTTTTAGTTCATTTCAATGGGAAACATTTGTTCGAGTTACGAGAAGATCAACATACGAGCTCAGTCCCGGAACGAATTAAGCTCCTATGTAGAGGTACCACTGTACACAGAAAAATTCAGTTTTTAAGTAAATTTATTTGTCCTGAGACCCGATCTAAAACACTACAATATGTCTTCAAATACCTCCACTTCTGAAATTAATTGCTTCCAGAACTTGTTTCATAACTTGGATTTTTTTGTAAGTAGAGCAGTACTTTATATGTTGATTCTCTAATTTGTTCCACGGTGCTCCAAAAAACTGCCAACTAAACACTCTAAAAATGATCAGTCTCCCAATTTTGTATGGAAGATGTGAGAAACACAAAAATGAGAGAAAATTATAAGAAAATGATTTTTTAGTGTATTAAAATGAATAACAAATATGCAAAAACTTCATATTTTATTATTATATTTTTGTAGCCCTTAATTTAGAGATTGTAACTGACAGTTATAGACATCAAAACCATTTTAACTAAGAAGGTTGGTATTTAGTAGTGATCATGTTTCACTGCCATTGAAGGTAATAGACGTCTAATTAAATTTGAATGGGGGGAGTTTGCAGCAATTTTATTATGCATCCAAGTCAAAATGGATTGGATGATTATTATTGTCATTGGCAGCGAATGGGTTAATTATTAAAAATAAATAAATACATATATTTTTTTAAATTGTCATTTTTACCTGATTCTGTGAAAATTTTGTAAAGGGTCCAATTTCCGATCATATTGATCAGATCCCAGAGATCCATAGTTATGACCTATTATTGATGAATATGTAGAAAAGACAACCAAAAAAGTGAAGGCTTATTTTTCAAGACTTTGAAGGCAACATGTCCTCCAATTTTTGTTTCTCTTGTAGCCATACCGCGGGGGCTTCTTTAGACAGCCACACGGACATGGAAACAGCAGGACAGCAGAGTGATAATGCGTCACTTCCATCCACCAGTCAGGACCCTGATTCTTCTACAATTTTCAACACATTGTCCAGTAAGATATTTAAATAGAATCAAGAAGGAAATTTTCTTGTAACCTATAGAACTCCATTTTGACACAATGAATATCGCATGTAGTGTATCATCCAATGCCTATTTTGTCGAGTTAAAAATGTCGTCAATGCCTCAATGACCTGCTCTTCTGGCAGCCACCACCAGTGTTACTCAGAGGCGTGCAGTGACAAGTCAACCTTTGGCAAGAACCAGAGGGAGGGGTGAAGGACGCATGCTGATCAGCCGTAGAGGTAAGATACTCAAATGCTTTACACCGGGGGTGTCCAAACTAGAAATCCCGTGCCAACTCCGGCTCGTTGCCGAGTTTTTGTGCCGCTCAAGAAACTTAATTTCAGTCTACATTGCCCTGCTCCGCTTTAACACTTGATGGCGCGAGTCTAGAGACACAGACACGCACGCACGCACACAACCACACACACAGTAGATTTAGACAGTTCTCACCCGATTTCACTGCTTGATAAAAGGGCTGTAAAACACGAAAAACATAAGAGTGGACAGAGCTACTGCCACTGGCTGCCGTGTAAACGGCGCCATCATGGGGAAAGGGGTAAAAAAAAAAAAGTTTGGATTTTATTTACTGCGCGCCATATGATTGCTGCTGCGCGAAGAAGACGAGAGTAGTGCGCAATTGCGCACGCGCGCAGTTTAGAGGGAACATTGGTCCAAACCTCAGAACATAGTAAAACAAATGTAGAAAACTACAATTATTTCAGTTTTGTAAATAATAATGTATTTATTTTTAAATATGCTAGTACTTTTGTATTCTTTTGTTGCTTGTGACCCTTAATTCTTTCAATTCCATTGGCAGTTGTAGACATCAAATCCATTTCAATTTGTAGAGCTGGTATTGTGTAACTGCCATTGATGGTGACACGTCGAGTCCACTTTGACTGGGAGGGGTACCCACATCGTTCGATTTAGCCAGGTCGTCTATCGCCGCCGTCAGTGGCGTTGAATGAGATAATAATTAAAACAAAATTTAAAACCCGATTTTTTTTTTTAAAACCTGATTCATATCGTCTATTTACCAAATAAAAGTGGATGGATTTCAAGTCGGCCCTTGCATCCTTTGATTTTTGTTAATGTGGGCCTCAAAGAAAAACGTTTCGACACCCCCGCTTTACACAGTTTAGATGGAGTTGTTTATTCAGAAGCAACTTTAGACATCCGCTAAATATTAAGAATGTTTTTTTGTTTTTTTTTTTATGTCAGGGACAATTGGTCGATCAAGAGGAGGATTGGGGAGAGGGAGTTCCAACTGAATATCAGTTCCTGCCATCCAATAAACACCCAAAAGAAAAATACATCACAAGAATCAACATATTGTTGAGTTTGTTCACCCTTTCTTGAGAAAAAAAATGTACGATTGTATGTTGTCTGTGCTCATGTGATTTTTGGACTAGAGCTATGGTTTGTTTTTGACTCAGTAGAAAGCTTTTCCAGAAGCTTTTTTTTCATTCATGTATTTTGCTTAAAATTGTCGCGTTCTTATAATAAAGTACCATATTTCTGATCTTTGACATTTTCCTCATATCACCTTCCTTGCAAAATTGAGTTAAGCTAATCAGAATCAAGTTATTGCCAATTTGTTTTTTTCTGAACTCTGTGGCCTTTGATCTCGCTACGTCAAAATTTAATCACCTCTTTCGTTTCAAATTACATACAAGCATATCCTGCAAATTTTATAATAATCCCTTTCTTCATGCTTGAGTTATCTTGAACATGACAAAAGGACATATCTATGTACAACACTCATTGGACTATTTTCAAGGACTCGGGGCAGGCAAAAACGCACTTAGCAGTTTTATTTGATGTAGGCTACTTTTGTTGTAAAAGAATTGCCTAGATTAATTTTAACAATTAAAATCGAACTGCTTTCTTACAGTAGCATCTTCCTTGCTCTAATCAAACCTGGCACGTTCGCGCCTCACAGCGGTTGATGCTATGAACTGCAGGTTATTTCTCATTTGGGGTGCACGTCATAAAAAAAAATCAAAATATGACGTAACTATATATTTCTGTATTTTGGTGCATTTTGAATGATTTGTTTCTTCTTTTCACTCTCTATTAGAAATACTTTTTTCAGGGTTAGGGTGTTGCAATCCGGAATTATCTGTGGAAAATCGTGTCAAAGTTGTACTTGGACAATGATTTCTATTTAAAAACATGTATTTTTGACGCTTAATAATGATTACGCATGCTGTTAATTATACTGTACTTTACTATTTCCAAACTACCGATAGACCTAAATCGAAACCATAATACGTACGTAAAGTCTCGCAAACGGAACTAAATACTGGCGTATGTTTTACCCGGAAATGTGTTAGAAACAGACCAATAACACTAGCCTACTACTAGTTCAGTATAAATCTTTATTTTCTTGTTTTTGTACGTCGCAGACCTGTACGTGTCCCTCACCTTAATAATTTATGACATTGGCCACTTTTGGACGTATCACAGTGGACGAGTTAAAGAGGTAAGTCAATTGTATCAATTTTACCAAAATGCATTAAGGTATGTACTATGTATGCTGTGTGTGATTTTCGGATTGCTCTAAAATCTTGCGGCAGAGCGTCATTATTTTTTTTACCTATTCGAAACCTGAAACCTGAAACGTGCATGTCCAATGATCCATTTCAGAACTCGTTCTCTCGATACACCACAGGTTAAGCACTTGGACGACAAAAATGGAACTCATCTTTTCGCAATCTGAAACGCTCACGGGGTCATTAATGGCCCTTTTTATTTCAGAATAAAATCCAAATAGATCTGCCGTTATTTATGTATGTGAGTTTTTTTTTAATACAGCAAATGTTCAGCACATAAACTTTAGGTCATGTCTCATCTCATTTTCTGAACAGCTTTATCCTCACTAGGGTTGCGGAGGGTGCTGGAGCCTACCTCCCTGAATTGGTGGCCAGCCAATCGCAGGGCACAAGGAGACAACCATTCACACTCATACCTAGGGGCAATTTAGAGTGTCCAATCAGCCTACCATGCATGACTTTGGAATGTGGGAGGAAACTGGAGTACCCGGAGAAAACCTACGCAGGCCCGGGGAAAACATGCAAACTCCAAACATGTGGATGGACCTGGATTTGAACCCAGGTCCCCCACTGTGAGGAAGGCGCGGTAACCACTCGCTCCACCGGGCCGCCTATTACTTTTTCTAATTTTTTCAAACTTTTTTAAGAACACAATACACAGCTATAAAGTTGCTTTCAAATGTTATGAGAACATCAAGTTAAAGTCACAGTTTACATAATGACTTATATATATTCCATCATTTTTTTCAGCTCTATGAGTCATGCTCCTGGTGGATTCTGGGGTGTTCATTGGAACAGCAGCCGACCTTAATGACAATGGGGGTTTGGCAGAAGCAGCAATTACTCACATCGTGTCTGTGGACTCTGTGGACCCGGGGCCTCGATTGCCACTGGATTCTGGCTATTGCAAAAAATGGATTAATGTCCTGGATGAGGTGACATCAGACCTTCTGAGCCACTTAGATGAGTGCTACTTGTTTATTCAAGAGGCCGTGGATGGAGGTGGGGCGGCACTTATTCACTGGTAAGGGTGAAAATCATTTTTGGTTTTAAAATAATGATCAAATATTCAATGTGTTTCCATTGAAATGAAATCATTCAACCAGCCATTAAAAAAAAGTCAACCACTTGAAAAGCAGCCGTTTTCAAGGATTTTGACTAATCTCCCAAGGCCCTCTTAATATCTGTGTATTTTTACATTTACTTTATATTTTGACTAAGACAAATGAAAGAATTAATCCCCTTTTTTATCTGGAAAACACATTTGATGGGACCTTTATATGTGCAATATTATTCAGTGACAGAAGAGGATTGTTTTACAGAATGGAGAATGGTTGAAAAAAGACCAAGGACTTTAATACAATATTTTTGTTTACATGACACCAACCAAGTATAGCAACATTTGATTTATTTTTCTTTTTTTAATGGTAAAATAATATTAATTATCATCATCATGAGTGTTTTAGCTTAGCAGAATGCATACAAGGCAATACAAAAAGTTGTTAGTGTGAACACATTTTTGGGAGGGAAAGTCATGGAAACTCAGACAAATATGTTTTGGCACTGAATGAGCTGTACGGCCAAAATACATGTTCCGTGTTTACACTATGTTGACATGATGAAATTCCCCTATCTCTGACTATCAAGTCAAATCCAACAACATGGCACATTCCAAGATTTTACTGAAACTCATAATGATTGATCCCACATCTAGCTTGTCCTCCTAAATCCGCCTATTATAGGCTAACCTGTAATTTAGCAATATTCTATTATCAAGACTGGAAATAATTTGGATTTAAAAGACAGGAAAAATAATCGTTGAATTTATTCACACACGGCAGCTAAACCATTTTTTTGTTAATTGGCGGAAGGTATGTTATTTTTTATTTGTGCAATTCTGCTTATTGGAAACAGTACTGATAAGCAGATGGCTTAAAAGACTGGTTTCTTCAAAATATCGGACAACAAAAAGGGAGACTAATAAACGGCCAAAAATATGTCAGATATAAATGTGTGTCTCCTTCAGTCAGGCTGGCCGCAGTCGTAGTGCCACCGTTGTGACTGCTTACCTCATGAAGAGATACAAGCTGTGCTTCACTGAGGCTTACCAGAGACTGAAGACTGTCAAGCAGGATGTGCAGTAAGTGTCTCATCACTCTCTTTAATGATGTCCCGATTTGATACTCACTACAGTAATCCCTCGATTATCGTGGTTAATGTAGACCAGACATAGCTGCGATAAATGCAAAACTGTGAAGTTTTTTAATAGGGTTGACCCTATTAAAAAAAAAAACTATCAAATATATATATATTGGATTAGAACTTTATTTTATCCTGTATTAGGGAAATTTCCTTGGTTGCAGTAGCAAGACACAAGATATTGTAGACCACGTGTCAAAGTGGCGGCCCAGGGGCCAAATCTGGCCCACCGTATCATTTTGTGTGGCCCGGTAAAGTAAATCATGAGTGCCGACTTTCTGTTTTAGGATCAAATTAAAATGAAGAGTTTAGATGTATATTAAATTTCCTGATTTTTCCCCTTTTAAATCAATAATTGTAATTTTTTAATCATTTGTTTCTGTGTTTTTAGTTCAAAAATCATTTTGTAAAATCTAAATATCTAAAAAAAGCTAAAATAAACATTGTTTTAGATCATAAAAAACGAATATTCAGGGCTTTTAATCCAGTTCTTTTAATCCATTTATAAAAACAAAATCTAAATATTATATCTAAAATGGTCCGGCCCACATGAAATCGAGTTGACGTTAACACGGCCCGCGAACCAACCCGAGTCTGACACCCCTGTTGTAGACCTTGGTAAAAAAAAAAAACTGGAGCCACACACGGGAAGTCCACAAGGTGGGGAACTTCTGCAGACTGAGACTGAGGTTACCGCACAGTCCCTCAGTAGTTTGGAGGATTTTTTTTTAATTCAGTGCTGAGTTCTAGTAGCAAGCGGAGGACAGGGGAGTGGCTTCCGCTTGCGAGTTTCAACATGGATTTTCACATTTTTCTGAACTTACAAATAAAATAATTAAATTACCCCCCCAAAAAAATCCCCCAGAAAAAAAACGCAATTTAGTGAAGCGACGATAGTTGAAGTCGTGATATTCGAGGGATTACTGTATTGGCATTGGTGTTCGATACGGCTAGTTTTGGAGTATCGGTTTTGGTCACAGGTTCGGATCATGCAGTAGTCGTGTTTTTTTCAGTACCATTGTGCTTTTCGTCTGCTGAAAAGCCAACCACAAGGCAAACGTCTGCTGAGCGGGACTACTTTTTATGAAAGTCATTTTGGTAACAGAGTATGGTGAAATATTTGTCAACAAAGTATTTCTCGAGGAAGTACTAGCAATGCCCCCCTTAATACAAAACAATATTTTTTCATTATTTTAGCATTATCTCTTACTGATCTAAAAATGTTGGTATCAGATTGCTATCAGCAAAACATAGTATCTTAAAAAAACATTGTTAAATGATATCCCATTGCACTGTTTGTGCTGTGTACCAAAATGTAATGGGAGAAATGGTTGTGCTTCTCAGGGTCAACAGGGGTTTTGAGGAGCAGTTGTGTCTTTATGAGATCTTGCAGTGTGAAGTCGACACCAGCAATCCACTGTATAAACAATACAGACTGACCAAGATCACAGAGAAATATCCTGGTAAGCATATATGAACAAGTGCTCTTAGAACAGGGGTGGCCAAGTCTGGTCCTCGAGAGCTCCTATCCAATCTGTTTTCCATGTCTTCCTCCACCAACACACCTGAATCCAATAATCGGGATCGGTATGAAGCTTCTGGACGGCTTGTTGATGAGTTGATCATTTGATTCAGGTGTAGTAGAGGAGGTAGACATGGAAAACAGACTGGACAGGGGCTCTCAAGTACCGGACTTGTCCACCCCTGTCTTAGAATGATTCTTATTTATTTTTCCCCTCAAGTTCTTCTTTCATTAATGGTGTTCTTTGTGCGTGACCAGAGTTGCAGCAGGTTCCCAGAGAAGTGTTTGCGGCTGACCCCGCTCAGTTCAACTCATCTGAACCCTCCTATCGTTGCAGGAAGTGCAGGTAGCGCTGTCTGATGTGGTTCTGTGCAGTATGGAAAAAATCTTATCAGGAAATAGGCTTATTTATATCATGATAGCAATATTCCGCAATATCATTTAGTTTGAATCATTCATTCATTTTTTGAACTGCTTCTCCTCACAAGGGTCGTGGGGGGTGCTGGAGCCTGTCCCAGCTAACTACGGGCACCAGGCGGGGGACACCTTGAATCGGTGGCCAGGCAATCGCAGGGCACAAGGAGACGGACAACCATTCAAGCTTATACTCATACCTAAAGGCAATTTCAGAGTTTTTAACCAGTCTACACTGCATGTTTTTGGGATGTGGGAGTACCCAGAGAAAACCCACGCAAGTCCGTGGGAGAACATGCAAACTCCACACAGTGAGGACCCACCTGGGATCGAACCCTCAACCCCAGACGTGCTAACCACTCGGCCGTTGGGCCACCTGGTTTTAATCATTGAATGGAAAATTATAGGGTATTAAAACAACATCATTCCCCCTCACTCAATAATAATGAATTCAAACATGCATACCTGCCACAAATATGAAACACACCAAGTCATGCTGCAACATAAAAGTATCCAATGTAAACAAAAACAGCTCAGTAACATACATTTTGCACATAAAATATCGAAATATCTTTTCGTAGTACAGTCGTACCTCTACTTATGAAATTAATTGGTTCCAAGACTTTTTTGGTAATTTGACAATTTCGTAAGTAGAGGTGTACTTTATATGTAAATTCTCTAATTCGTTCCACGGTCCTCACACAACTACCAACTAAACCCTTAAAAATTGGTCAAAGTGTCCCAATTTAATATGATAGGTGTGAGGAGACACGCAAAAATGAGAGAAAATTATAATAAAATTATGTATTAATGTCTTAAAATAAATCAAGCATATGACAATGTGCCCTGCGCTGCTGAAATATCTCCCTCCGTGGCCATAATGGATGTAATACATACATAATTTGCCCGCCAGATGGTGGCAAGAGCCTGTTGTATCAGGGCCGAAAGCCGTCCATTTGTAGTACATTTTAGACTTTCACGTGTGCCCTATGTGTGTGTGTTTAAATATGCGCCACGTTGCATTTATAGTTTTTAATTGCTTAATAAGGGGATTTCAAAATTAAATAACGGATAAGAAAATGCATTTTCTTTTTGGGTTGATTTCGTAACTTTTTCGTATCTCAAGTCGCTCATTTGCATGTACCCTGAAACTTTCGTACATAGAGCCATTCGTAAGTAGAGGTATGACTATTATTGATAATGAGATTCATATTTGTTATCTGTCTGTTTGCTGCTATTCCCAATTGTTTTGAATGCATCATTCACTTTTGGGAAAGGGAGTGACAACATTGCAATATTCGTATAGCCAGGTTTGCCCTCAAGATAATACCTTGTTGTAATTTTATTCATTTTTTTATAGTTATATTTTTCAAAGTAATGTAGTAGTCACTGTTTGTATTCATCAGCATACATGATCTGATCTGTAAAACATGACGGTAGCAAGGATAGATGGCAATTGCTGTATGCTGGTAGTCATTTTATCATTGTTTCGGAGATGTATGTCTTCATATTGTCTCATAGGCTGGATTCATGTACTTCATGTCTTGTGAACACACCCATTTGTTGTATGTACATAGAAAATGTTGTATGTGCCTCTTGAAATGTACATAGAAAAGGAGAAGTGGACACTTCATCCATAGTGTTAATGTAGTCAATAGTCTTTCAATGTTGCTCGTTAGATGTTCGACTTTTTGTAACAGTTTCTGTTGTTTCTCCTTTGCAGAAGATCTCTGTTTCGTAGCTCCAGTCTTCTCAGTCACCCGGTAGGAGAAGGGGCGTCAGCCTTTGGCCACAGGAAGTCCGCTAACCTAACTGGTAAGGTGATGCCTATTAATGTGTGTCTAACACCTAAAGCAATGCGTATCAACATGATAATTACAGTATTTTCTGGACTATAAGTTGCACCTGAGTATAAGTCGCACCATCCAAAAAATGCATAATCAAGAAGGAAAAAACATAAGTCGCACTGGAGTATAAATTGCATTTGGGGGGAAATTTATTTGATCAAATCCAACACCAAAAACATGTCATCTTGAAAGGCAATTTCAAATTAAAATAAAATAGAGAACAACAGGCTGAATAAGTGTACGGTATACTAACGTTACATGACTGACATGCCTGGTGATGTCGTAACATTAACGACGTAAAACATTAAGAGTTATTCAGATAACCCTAGCTTAAAGAACATGCTAACAAGTTCACTAAATCCAATGAAATCGTCATCCTCGGTGTCACTTTTAAGCAACTCCCCTAATTCGGGAGGTAGACGCGATTAGCTTTTTTTGTTTTCTTCATTTCAGTAAGAGTAACCTCCACTTTTCGCCAGTCCCTTACAAGTTTCTCGCTAACTGCAAACTTTCTTTCTGCTGCTCGATTACCATTTTCGGCTGCATATTTCACTATTTGAAAATAACCTGAAATGATATAATGTGTTAATAATTTCACACATAAGTCGCACCAGAGTATAAATCGCACCCCCGGCCAAACTGTGAGCAAAAAACTGCAAGTTATAATCCGAAAAATACGGTAATAGAAATGGTATGTTTTCTTTATGCAGAAGCAGTCCAGTGTACCTCATATTTTATTGAACCAGTACAGTGGATGGAACAAGCTTTACTTGGTGTTATGGACGGACAGGTACAGTATACAATGGTACCTCGAGATACGAGCTTGATACATTCCGGGACTAAGCTCGTATGTCGATTTTCTCGTAACTCAAATGAACGTTTCCCATAGAAATGAATTAAAAACAAATTAATTTGTTCCAACCTTCTGAAAAACACCAAAAACAGGATATTGGATTGGAAAAACATTTTTATTTGTTCTTATTCGCCATCTAATTAACAAAGTAACAAATAACCTGTGGTTTAATAGTACTGAAATGTGTTTAATAGTACTTAAATTAGACGGATTTCGCAGAGGGGAGAGAGAGAGAGGGACAAGGAGAGAGGGGGCGGGGAGAGAGAGAGAGAGAGACTTTTTGCACGGCAACGCGCTCGTAACAAAATAAACAAATTTAAATGAACTTGGATTACGATGCAAAAACACTCAAAAATAAATTTAATCTAACCTTACACTAAACTTAATTCTAATTTTGTTTTAAATTTTGATACTTTTCTTCTCCCGGGTTGGCTCTATTTGCCCCGCCTCCACCCTAACTTTCAGATGCAACCTATCCAGGGTTGTTTGCTTTTGTCTTCCCTTCAAAATATTCCGAAAATGATGCACACAAATGTCCTCACAATAGGATAACCCACGACCACTTGCCAACTTGCCCGGGAAGTAGTACTCCTCTCGTATTAGCAAACAAGCTCTGCCATTCGCACTGACTAACGGGAAAAAAACCACTGAAAAAATGCAACGCTCCGCCCAGTGCTCGTTGAGACATTACACGAGGGAGTTGCGACGGGAAAGACAGTGCCCATGATGTTCTTATGAGCAGCCTCTCGCGTCCGATGTATGCTCGTTTATCAAAATTTGTCTCGTATCTCAAGATAAATATTTGCTCAAAATTTTGCTCGTATGTCGGGGCACTCGTATGTCGAGTTATTACTGTACACTAGTCCTTGCAGAGATAGACTTTATACCTATTTGAACTGCATATGAGATTGTTAGAAATAATTTTGTTCTCGTTGCTTTTGCCCCAGCTGCTGTGTCCTAAATGTCGATCCAAGCTGGGCTCCTTCAGCTGGTGCGGGGATCAATGTTCATGCGGCCGTTGGATCATGCCTTCTTTTCAGCTTCATAGAAACAGAGTGGATGAGATCCGGCTCATTAACATACAGAGAGAACTCATCGCAGTTGGAAATGAATGACTCATAATTCAAACAAAACTGTTATGACTCGCAAAGTAGGCCTATCCATCTAGTAAGTATTCTGCTGCCCTTTTATACATATTGAAATAAAATGAGGAGTGCATTTAGCAGACAACTATTGTTGAAAAGTACCAAATTGTCACCAAGCTACTTCAAATAATCTATACCATTATATAAAGGGATCTTTGTCTGTGCGTGTGTGTATCTGTTCTTTCCTTATGGACTTTGCGTCTCGCTGCCTCTGCAGTGGACAAAAAGAACACCAAGTCTCGCACTCGCAGTGAAAACTATCATTACATACAACACACTAGGAACTAAGTCGTGCCTCTGGATGTCATTTTTGAGTGAGTCTACCCGGCAAACTGTCCGTTGATGTCTCGACTTAAATTAAGTCTTTCTACACATCTTAATAATGGAGAGAAAATGGACAACATACTTTTTAAGTCAAATGGGAAGCGTCGTCGTGACGCTAATGCTAAGATAGCTAGTCTCATATGGCACACAGCCGGTGAGGAAAAGGAACCCAAACTTAAATTATTGACGGTGTGTTCAACCTGGCATTAAACCAACACATTTGTTGGCATTTTGGCTCAATTGATTCCTAAAAAAATCTCCAGGTAATAATAATAATAATAAAACTGCACTTAGGCCAGTAAATTGCTCAACGACTTACCTCGTTGGCGTGCCAGTCGTCCGTCAGCATAGAAATGGCTGTTCCAGAGAACACAATACAGACGCTCCCCTACTTACGAACGCAATTGGTTCCGAGCGATTGTTCATAAGTTGAATTTGTTTGTAAGTTGATTCAGTGCTATATTTTGTATTATAATTTATGTTTAAGGCCGATATAAGTATATTGAAGGTTTATATAAGTGCATTTGTATGTTTAAGGCTTGTATAAGTTACACGCATTGGTTTGTACTGAAAAAAAACATTTAATAAAATGGAGAGAATATGTACAGTACTGTAGAGAGAGAGAGATTTATGTATTAGAAACTGGCCAAAAGAAGCGACCTAATGACGATTGCACAGTTTTCTTCTTTTTTTCCATCATAAATGATGCGGTAGCACTGTATGGCATCATTCAATTGATTTGCAAACTTTGTGCAACGTTCAATATTTGGGTCCTGCTGCTCGATCTTTCTGTTTATAAATGGTACTGACGGTCGAACGATTCAATGCCTGTGAAACGCTCACCACTCTCACGCGCATCAAGCTTCGTTATTATTGCCACTCGTTTCAAATGAAATGGCTTGCCTCTTCCTTGCAACTCCCTCAATAGAAGCCTTTAGCTTTTTACCAACCATATTCAATATTGGATGCAGGAGATATTTAATGATACAAATGAAAAAGGTTCTTTGCACACGATACATTCACGCACTTCCGCATTGCAACGAAGAAGAAAGTAGATGCTGGGTGAGCTGAGCTCTCACAGCGCCAGGCGTCGGTATTAGCGGCGGAAAGAAGTACTACTCCGAAAAAGGCGCGAAATACAAAATTGGACCTGCGAACATTTTTGGACTTAAACGCAATTTGCAGACATGTTCGTATGTACCGTTGTTCGTAAGTTGAATGTTCGTAAGTAGGGGAGCGTCTGTATATAGTAAGGCTTTTTTCTTTAAAAAATCGACATAGTATAGTAAGGCTAAGAAAGTTGGAGAATAAATCTGACTTCTGATTCTTCTCCTAGTTATTGCTGTGGTCCAGTGGCAAAAATATTGGTTCAGAACTTGAGGTGGGAATCAGGAGTGAGTTTCAATTCCACTCTTTGCAATTCACAAATTGTTTATTGAGGTAATGAAAAGGATAAATATAAATTCCAATCACTTCATTTCAGAAGTCACTGTGGTCAAGTTGCAAAGACAAACAGTCAGAACTTCTGGTGGACTCAAGTTCAAATCAGGAGTGAGTTCAATTCCACTCTTTGCAATTCTCAAATTGTTTATTGAGGTAATGAAAAGGATAGATATAACTTCCAATCACTTCATTTCAGAAGTCACTGTGGTCCAGTGGCAAAGACAATGGGTCAGAACTTCAGGTGGACTCAAGTTCAAATCAGGAATGAGTTCAATTCCACTCTTTGCAATTTTCAAATTGTTTATTGAGGTAATGAAAAGGATAGATATAACTTCCAATCACATCATTTCAGAAGTCACTGTGGTCCAGTGGCAAAGACAATGGGTCAGAACTTCAGTTGGACTCAAGTTCAAATCAGGAATGAGTTCAATTCCACTCTTTGCAATTCTCAAATTGTTTATTTAGGTAATGAAAAGGATAAATATAACTTCCAATCATGTATAGGCGGGCCGCCTCGTGGTGTAGTGGGTCAGTCACCTGCCTGCGACATGGGTGTCGAGGGTTCACGTCCCGGTGTCGCCAGTCAACAACTGTATGGTGTCGGCAGTCAGCCGAAGGCTGACTGTCGAACACCACCAGGAACCCCCCCCTCCCAACTGTCTTCCGGTCAGCCGAAGGCTGACCGGAAATATTGTTTTGCTGAAAAAAATGACTAAGTCTTTATTTGAATGAAAAAAGGATTACCCATTTACTGAACTACTAATGTAGTGATTAGTCAAACAAGAGCGGGATTCGAACCCCATTTCCCCCATGGCAGTCAAATCCACTAACTTGAGGTCTGTCTGACCCATTGTCTTTGCCACTGGACCACAGTGACTTCTGAAATGAGATGATTGGAAGTTGTATTTATCATTTTCATCACCTCAATAAACAATTTGAGATTTGCAAAGAGTGGACTTGAACTCACTCCAGATTTGAACTTATGTCCAACTACAATTTCAACCCATTGTTCTTGCCACTGGACCACTGTCTTCTGAAATGATGTGATTGGAAGTTATATTTATCCTTTTAATTACCTCAATAAACAATTTGAGAATTGCAAAGAGTGGAATCAAACTCACTTCTGATTTGAACTTGAGTCCACCTGAAGTTCTGACCCATTGTCTTTGCCACTGCACCACTGTAAAGTTGGAAGTTGTATTTATCCTTTTCATTACCTCAATAATCAATTTGAGAATTGCAACAAGTGGAATTGAACTCACTCTTGATTCCTACCTCATGTTCTGACCCAATGATTTTGCCAGTGGACCACAGCAACAACTAGAAGGTGAAGAATCAGAAGTCAGATTTATTCTCCGACTCTCTTAGCCTTACTTGCTATGTCATTTTTTAAAGAAAAAAAGCCTTACTATACTATGTCGTTTTTTAAGAAATTAAGCCTTACTATACAATATCGTTTTTTAAGAAAAAAAGGCTTCCTCTACTATGTCGTTTTTCAAGAAAAAAAGCCATGCTATACTATGTCGTTTTTTAGGAAAAAAAGCCTTACTATACTATGTCGTTTTTTAAAGGAAAAAAGCCATACTATACTATGTCGTTTTTTAGGGGGGAAAGCCATACTATACTATGTCGTTTTTTAGGGAAAAAGCCTTCCTCTACTATGTCGTTTTTCAAGAAAAAAAGCCATGCTATACTATGTCGTTTTTTAGGGGGGAAAAGCCATACTATACTATGTCGTTTTTTAAGAAAAAAAGCCTTACTATACTATGTCGTTTTTTAAGAAAAAAAGCCATACTATACTATGTCGTTTTTTAAAGGAAAAAAGCCATACTATACTATGTCGTTTTTTAGGGGGAAAAGCCATACTATACTATGTCGTTTTTTAGGGAAAAAGCCTTCCTCTACTATGTCGTTTTTCAAGAAAAAAAGTCATGCTAAACTATGTCGTTTTTTTAGGGGAAAAAAGCCATACTATACTATGTCATTTTTTTAGGAAAAAAAGCCTTACTATACTATGTCGTTTTTTAAGAAAAAAAGCCTTACTATACATGGTCTTTTTTAAACAAAAAAGCCTTACTATACATGGTCATTTTTTAAGAAAAAAGCCTTACTATACATGGTCTTTTTTGTAAATAAAAAGCCTTACTATACTATGTCGTTTTTAAAGACAAAAAAGCCTTACTATACTGTGTCATTTTTAAAGAAAATAAGCCTTACTATACTATGTCGTCTTTAAAGAAAAAAGCCTATACTATGTTGTTTTTTAAGAAAAAAGCCTTACTATACTATGTCGTTTTTTACGAAAAAAAGCCTTACAATACTATGTCGTTTTTTTTTAAGAAAAAAGCCTTACAATACTATGTCATTTTTTAAGAAAAAAAGCCTTACTATACTATGTCGTCTTTTAAGAAAAACGCTTTACTGTACATGGTCGTTTTTTTTAAACAAAAAAGCCTTACTATACATGGTCATTTTTTAATAAAAACCCTTAATATACATGGTCATTTTTAAAGAAAAAAGCCTGACTATATATACATAGTATTTATTTTTTAAACAAATAAAAGCTTTACTTTACATAGACCACTTTTTTTAAAAGAAAAAGCCTTACGATGTCCAGCCATTCAAGTCATTTTGCATGCCAGCTTTACGTTTGTACCAAATCTCGGGGTATTCTTTGCTCAGTTATGAAGCACGTCTAATAAGATGAATAAATATTTGACATTATCGTCGACAAGGAAAAAGAGTGTCGCCAAACTTTCGTCAAAACATATACTGCGCATGTGCTTAATTTACGCACCTGTGTCGACAATAGGCGTAACCACGCCCTTATTGAATGTTTAAAAGATGGTGTTGCTTACCGCGCTCCACAAGGTGGTTTGTCCTCCCAACTCAATGTCCATGTTTTGAAGATGACGTAGAATAGTCGTGATTTATAATAATAATAATAATAATCGGACATAGGCCATGTCGTCATTACCACAACACAAAAAAGCCTACTTGTCATCACACGCAGAAACTGCGTGTGACGAAATTGATGGTGCTTCTCCATAAGCTACGTTTAATCGGCAAAAGACCTAAATAAGTGTAAGTTACGGACTTGTAATTTGTCATTCCGCTGTTGTGGATACAGGTCGCTTACCTCTCGATTTCATACAGGTCGCTTACCTCTCGATTACCGCACCCTGTCTGCCACTTACCTTCCTTCAAGTCAGCTAGGAGGCGGCAGATCACCAACCAAACATCTATTCATATGCCGCAGAAGGGAATGTGTGTATGTTAGCGCGAGTTTAGATGTCTGATGGATGTGGGGAAAAAACTGTCCTTAAGCCTATTTGTCCGAGCTTTGTGGGACCTATAGCGTCTGCCAGAGGGCAGCAGCTGGAACAGATTGTGACCAGGGTGGTAAGGGTCCCCTATGATGTGCTTGGCTCTGCTGAGGTAACGCGGGCTGGCAATGTCTTCAAGTGAGGGCAGAGAGCAGCCGACAATCCTCTGGGCAGTGTTAATCACTTTCTGCATGGCCTTTTTGTCTGCCGCCGTGCTTCCAGCGTACCACACTGTGATGCCGTACGCCAGGATGCTCTCTACAGTGGTTCTATAGAAGGTTCTCAGAAGATTGGAGCCCAAGTTGTTCTTCCTGAGCACCCTGAGGAAATGGAGTCGTGTCTGAGCCTTCTTCACCACTGCCGTGGTGTTTGTAGACCATGAGAGCTTGTCCGTGACGTGGACCCCCAGGAATTTAAAGGACTGGACCCTGTCTACACATACTCCATTTATGAGGAGTGGGGCCAGATCTGTGCCGTGTTTGCGAAAGTCCAAGATTATTTCTTTAGTTTTCGTGGTGTTCAGTGTGAGATTGTTCACCGAGCACCACGAAGACAAATTGTTGACCTCATCTCTGTAAGCCGACTCATCCCCTCCTGAGATGAGTCCGACCACAGTGGTGTCGTCAGCGAATTTGATGATGGCGTTAGACTGGTGGGTGGGTGCACAGTCGTAGGTGTACAGGGAGTACAGAAGAGGACTCAGTACACAGCCTTGAGGGGAGCCAGTGCTTAGTGTAATGGAGGAAGAGAGGTGGGGACCAAGTCTAACAGTCTGTGGGCGGTTGGTCAAGAAGTCCTTTATCCAGCAGCAGATTGAAGAGGATAGTCCAAGGTGGGAGAGTTTGTCAGTCAGAATGTCCGGTTTTATGGTATTGAAGGCTGAGCTGTAGTCAATGAAGAGCATCCTCACGTAGTTCCCAGGGTGTTCCAGATGGCTCAGTGCTGTATGAAGAGCAATGGCAATAGCATCATCAGTGGACCTGTTTGCCCTGTAAGCAAACTGGTGAGGGTCAATTGAGGGAGAGATTGTATTCCTGATATGGCGGGCTACCAACTTTTCAAAGCACTTCATGATCACAGGCGTGAGGGCAACAGGCCTATAATCATTCATGCTGCCAATGGTTGGCTTTTTGGGGACAGGGATGATGGTGGCAGATTTCAGACAAGATGGAATGATGGATAGTTGCAGGGAACAATTGAAAATATTTGTGAAGACTCCAGCCAGCTGGTCAGCACAGGCTTTGAGCACCTTCCCAGGTACTCCGTCAGGGCCCGCAGCCTTCCTGGTGTTCACAGACCGCATTACCAGTCTCACTTCCTGTTTTTGTGGTCTTGATGCTATAAAACAGTGTGTTAGTACACTAATTTTACCAAATATTGAGTAACATTTTTGCTTAGTATTTTACATCAATTCACCTTTATTCCAGTGTCCGATCAGCCTACCATGCATGTCGTTGCAATGTAGGAGGAAACTGGAGCACCCGGAAAAAAACCCACGCAGGCCTTGGGAGAACATGCAAACTCCACACATTTGGACAGAGCTGGATTTGAACCCAGGTCCCCCACTGTGAGGCCGACGCACTAACCACTCATTGATGCTTTTTAAAAAAATGTTTCGCAGCTGTAGTGGCAGTAAAGGTTTTATAGCCATAAAACATTTATTGAAGGTGAGATTGATTCACATGTAGCACTACTGAAGCCCTAGGTGGGAAATGCACGGCCCGCCACTGGAGCCTACCAGTGGTGGTCTGTGCATTTTCTCGTAGCGCCTTCAACGGGTAAAATCCACTTCCTAGCAGCGTTTAATGATTAAATACAAATACTGGAGCTTTTAAGACATCATAACCGGCGACAGCGGTGAACGTCGATACGTCCATACGCGAAACGGCAAAAATTGCAGCAAAATGGGGTAAAATCCACTTCCTAGCAGTATTTAGTGATTAAATATAAACACGAGCTTAAATACAAACACTGGAGCTTTTCAGATATCAGAACTTGGCCCACAATTGAAATATTATTTAGGAATATAGCCATATTTTACTCACCAAAAATCCTTTTTAACTGTACACAATATCCATCCTCCTTTCTCTCTTCCTTCTTTTCTATCGCCATCGAAGCTAATGCTGAAAGTCGAGACTGTCCTGTCGTATTTCTGGCATAGTCCGTCTTGAAAATGGCTTTAAATCAACACAACATATTTGCAATTTGCAGCTCTCTACAAATACAGTTTGGTAGGTCTGGCTAATCATTAGCCAATCATAGTTGGTGAAAGCGATGACATATCCCTAAGCCTGCGACAAGGCAATGCATTGTGGTGTTGCCAACTCGAAATCTGATTGGTTAAAGCAACAGTCTTATTGACGCTTGTTTAATGCAGCAGAGCCCGCAGAACTGATTGTGAAGGCTTTGAGGCAGATTTCTGACCCTGGCAACAAATAATGACTGAAATGTGATTGGTTAAATGCTTCAATATGAAAACACACATCTGGAAGCAGTGCAACCAGGGGGAAAAGCAACGAAAGGAAGCTAACAGACCATTTGGAATTATTTAATAAGTATTGATGGACAAAATATAATATATGATTCAGATATTTCTTAGGCCAGCAGAGAAGGCCTTGAAGGCCCTGACGGCCCGCCACTGGAACCTACACGTCAGACACAAGACAAGAAGCACATCACTATCGAGACTTGCTGAGACAAAAGAAGAAATTGTCTGGTGCCAAAACAAAATGCCTATTTATGGAGTAAAAAATACAACTTAAACATGAACATAACCACACAGTATATACAGTATATATTTTTCATCAAGATAAGTAAACCGCAGATTTTCAAAGTACTGTATATGTTGCTACAATATAAATTAATACAAATCCCAATTATATTTGACACTAACACAGAAGCTACACATTGAGGTTCAACTGTTGATGCACCAAATGTCCTCATACAAAATGGATTTACAGGAAAACTCCCTATTTACGGTTTAAACAATTTATTTTCTCTGATGATTGTCATTGACGGGGCATGGTTGTTCTTGATATTACACAAATTTACAGTTTAATGACATCAATGTGTGGACATTTTCAAATAAAGTCAATTTAAACTTTGTTTTAATAGTTAGTAATTTGTCTTACCCTATATGTAGTACTGTATAACAGAAGTTACAATGGAAAATTAAATCTGGAAGCCAGTTAAATTATATTTTAGTCAGACTGTGTAAGAGTACTGGTATGTTGTTCCTGTTCAAATTACTGTATTTGAAAGGTTCTACTTTGCATATTTGGAGCATCCTGCCCTTGTGCTGTCTTCAGACCCTCCGTTGATGGATGTCTCCGACGTACGTGTTTTCTATACACAGTACAATGTAGTGGTTGGAGCACGAACGTGTGTGTTGTCCTAACAGGCGTCCCGTTTGAAGCAGAGCAGCCTGACCCGTCACCGCCATGTCGGCAGTCCTCCATGCTTCGCAGTAGTTCATAGTCGTGCGGATTCCCACAGCACTTGAACCATGCCAGATCAGCTTTTCTGGCCTGAAATGGAAGGAGAAAACCGTTTCAAATCTGCCTTTTAAGAATCATTCGAACTCAAAACATTGGTCAACACATTCACTCACAAACACTTACCATGCTGAGTCAGTCATCACATTGCGCCCATCAAAAGAGTAAATGGGGATGGAGGGGTCAAATGTGCCACCGTTTCCCGAGAAAATGGACATCCAACTTTTGAACAGCATTTCACCCTGTTGGGGGAACAGGGCAAAGAAAAAAAAGTTAGAACAGGGACTAAAGTCTTGTACTGATTCCATATTTTGTGTACTATACTCATTATATCAAATATCCTCACCCTTAGATTAACTACAGGCATGTCGCTGCGGTCTGCCTTCCGCACAATGGTGGCCAGGTCTTGGAGGTGCGAGGACAGGAATGCTCGGTATGTGCTCGTCAGGCCCATAGTCCGTGCTTGCTGGTAGCACTGAAAGTCGGCCCCACGGATCCCTCGCATATCCCCCTTTAATGGAGCGTTTAGAGCCACTAGATGGAGCTACACAAGAGAAAAGAAAATATACATACACTATTTATGGAAAGCACACAAGGAGGCCTGATGCATATCGACAAACCACCAATGCCATTAAAAGAGCATGCTAGCTCGGGCTTTTGGCTCAGCAGTCAGCACGTTCAACCTTTCAATGTGACAGCATGGGTTCAAACCCAGGGTCGTATGCAAATGAGAAAACGAGACAATGTCACTACGACTCTCAGACAGGCTATATTAATCCCATGTATATGTATACATGTACATCTATGTGTATGTATGTATATGTGGGTTTATATATATGTATATGTATATACATATGTATATATATATTTATTTCACCAACTCGCATATTTATTTATATATCTATGTATTTATATATTTATTTATATATTTAGTTCTTAATTTATTTATTTATTAACTTATTTATTACCCTTTTTATTTATGTCTAAAATGTCTTTTCCTGTGTCTGTAATCTCACCCTCTTGCTACTGTGACAATGAAATTTCCCGAATACGGGATGAATAAAGTTATCTAATCTAACCTAACTAATGAACAAGGTGTAACGGATGAAAACCCTTTCAACAAGTCAACTTTAATAATTCAAATACGTAAATTAGCTGAGAGTTCTTCACTACCCACATAAGAATGTAATGGGTCACCTCACTTAGGTTGAACTATCGATAAACGTGAATGAATGCATTTTTACGCCTTAAAGACCAAAATTGTGCCTCTTCTTGGCCAGACATACTCACTGAAATCACCTGAAACATAATAGCAAGCTTTAGTCTTAATCTAAAAGTTTTGAGACAATTTGACATTAAAATTGGCGAGTGGTTAGCACATTGGCCTCACAGTTCTGGGATCAAGAGTTCGATCCAGGTGGGTCCCTACTGTGTGGAGTTTACATGTTTTCCCTGGGCTTGCGTGAGTTTTCTCCAGGTACTCCGGTTTCCTCCCACATCCCAAAAACAAATCAAGCCTTCCTGTTGGGTTTTTTTTCTCCCAGGAGTGACTCTATAATAGTATAATATTTGGCTGTTAACTTAATTATGACTATAACTTTACCCAGGTGTAACTTATATATACTTTTTATACTCCTCTGACAAGAGCTGAAGTAATACTAAAGATGGAAAAATAGATTTATATGTGATTTGGAGGGTGATGGAGTTGAATTCTGGTACATAACTGTTAATATATCACATGGACAGATGCGTATTTGTCCCTTTGTTCTCCATTTTATTCTGGTGAATATTATTACTATTTTATATCATGTTTGTTCTTGGTCCATGATCAAATAAACATTTCCCCATAATGCAAATTATATTACTTTAGTTCTTTCTATATTCCCAAAAGTATGGTGCTCCCTAAATTTAAACAATTAAACTTAACAGCACAACAAAATAAAACTCTAACAATTAAAAAAAAACTGCATTTCATATTGGTATGTGAAAGATTCAAACTCACCCCAGCAACGGAATTGAAGGTCTGTGGCAGTATGTTAAAACTTGGCTGATATCCTCTATTCCCCTCATGTAGCTCCTGTCCAACAATTACAAACCATGTTTTTTAAAAGCTGCATTTGCCATTTGTCTGTTTGTACTCAATGAGAATACCTGGCTGTGGCTCCTGTGTGGTCTGCTAAATTCTCCCAGTTTGCTGTGGGTGCGATGTGCTGCTGTGGATGGCGGTTCAGATCGGATCAAGTTTCCAAGCTGAAAAAGAATGCATACACTTAGGATTGCCATTATTTTACACACTGGTCCAGCATCAGGTGAGGTTTGTTTTGTGCTTAAAGTCAAGCGACTCTACCATACCAGTCATGTGCATGTACAATACACACCTGAACTTTGCGCCATCCACTCTGTGATCTGATGTAAAGCTCTCCTTCGCCATCGGACACATATGCCAATGTTCCCTCTGGAACCAAGTGGGTCTCTCTGGTCAGAGCATGAGTTGTCTCATAGCTGGACACCTGAGCAGACACGCCAGGCACGGAAATGTAAATGGGGTTTTACAGTTTTATTTTGAAAAAAATGTAGTACAGTCATACCTCTACTTAGGAATGCCTCTAGGTACGAAAGTTTCAGGTTACGATTTTTTTAAATATGCAAACGAATGACTCATGATACGAAAAAGATCCAAGTTACGAAATCCCCCAAAAAGTAAATGCATTTCCTTATCCATTATTTTATTTTGGATTCCCCTTATTAATTGATTAAAAACTACAAATGCAACGTGGGACATATTGTCAAACACACATAGGGCACACGTAAAAGTCTCAAATGTACTACAAAGTGGACGGCTTTCGGGCCTGGTAGAACGGGCTCTTGCTGTCATCTAGCGGACAAACACGGGTATTACATCAAGAACGGCCGCGGAGGGAGATATTTGAGCGGCGCAGGCAATGTTCCCTCTAATTTTTCGTTGGTCTGAGCAGAAAGTCAACCTCCCTGAGTGCACCGAGTACCAGTGTGAGCGACATCATCGGTACTCGGATGATTCGCCTAAAGACGTTTCGCCGACGGACGTTTGACAGACGGGCAGGTCGCCGAATGAACGTTCGGCGGAACGTCCATTCGGCGACCTGTCCGTCTGTCAAACGTCCGTCGGCGAAACGTCTTTAGGCGAATCATCCGGTCACGACATCATCATTGCTCGCTATGGGCACACCAGTATCACACCTGCCACAAGCAGGTGCATGTCAATGTTCCCTCTAATTTTTCCCTCTAATGTCAAACATGCTGTAAAACACGAAAAACATAAGTGGACAGAGCTACTGCCACTGGCTGCCGCTTAAACGGCGCCATCATGGGGAAAGGGGTAAAAAAAAAAAAAAAAAAAAAAATCCGATTTTTTTTTTTTTTTACTGCGCGCCATATGATTGCTGCTGCGCAGAGAAGACGAGAGTAGTGCGCAATTGCGCACGCGCGCAGCTTAGAGGGAACACTGGGCGCAGGGCACATTTTCGTATGCTTTATTTATTTTAAGACATTAATAAATAATTTCCTTATAATTTTCTCTCATTTTTGTGTGTTTCCGCACATCTTTCGTACAAAATTTGGACACTTTGACCAATTTTAAAGGGTTTAGTTGGTAGTTGTGAGAGAATTTACATATAAAGTACACCTCTATTTACGAAATTTTCAAGTTACGAAAAAAGTCTTGGAACCAATTAATCTCGTAAGTAGAGGTAAGACTGTACATGTTTTTTTTTTTACCAGATTTGAAATTCCTGGTGGACCAGGAGGACCAGGAGGGCCCGGAACACTGATTCCTGCTGACAACATAGACACACGTAAAAATCAACAATAACACAAACCTCAACTTGAAAAAGGTGAATTTCTAAATATATTCAATCTTTGGTGTCTGGTCCTTCTTAATACCTCCTCTGAAAGTAGCTAGCGGTCCTGGGTTTCCGGCAGGTCCAGGTGGCCCTCTTGGACCCGGGCGTCCAAACCCAGGGGCTCCACGTTGGCCCGAAGAACCGGGAGGACCTGGAGGGCCAATGACTGACTCCCCTTTTGGACCCTGTGATAAACAGATGCGTATATACACCTTAAATTAGAAATGCATTGATATGCATTAAGGACAGTGTTCCCTCTAAGCTGCGCGCGTGCGCAATTGCGCACTACTCTCGTCCTCGCTGCGCAGCAGCAATCATATGGCGCGCAGTAAAAAAAAAAAATCGGATTTTTTTTTTTTTTTTTTTTTTTTTTTTTTTTTTTTTTTTTTTTTTTTTTTTTTACCCCTTTCCCCATGATGGCGCCGTTTAAGCGGCAGCAAGTGGCAGTAGCTCTGTCCACTTATGTTTTTCGTGTTTTACAGCATGTTTTACATGAAAAATGGACAGGTCGCCGAATGGACGTTCCGCCGAACGTTCATTCGGCGACCTGCCCGTCTGTCAAACGTCCGTCGGCGTAACGTCTTTAGGCGAATCATCCGAGTACCGATGATGTCGCTCACACTGGTACTCAGTGCGCTCAGGGAGGTTGACTTTCTGCTCAGACCAACGAAAAATTAGAGGGAACATTGATTAAGGAACTGATGAAATATTTAGGATGGACACGTGGAGGAAGAACATATTTATTTGGTAGCAATGGTGAACTCACCACAAGTCCTGACCGGCCTGGTAGTCCCGGAGGACCGGGAGCGCCGCAGTCACCCTTTTCACCTTTGGATCCCTGGTCACCTTTACCACTCTGAAGATTTCACAAAGAAACTATGCAGTGACAACAATATTAAAAAAACACACACATCTGCCAAGACAAGCTTTAGATCAAAATCTGTTTCTGTTGCCCACCTGAATTCACTCTAAAAAATTGTACTCACCGAAATTACATCTGGAAACCCAGGGGCTGCCAAAAGAGAAGATCAGAAAACATCAAATACTGTGTCTACTTATGAATTAGTAGCTAACTAATGGGACATACTGTAGTCTAGGTTTTACCTGGGGTTCCTGGTTCTCCGGGTATTCCAACATCTCCTTTTTGGCCTTTAGCTCTAGCGACATCAATCCCATTCTTTGAATCCTACACAAAGAAATAAACATCAGCATCAGAATATGTGGTTGTGATGAAGAGCCAACACGCACACAGTGAATGCTGAAACAATATGAATTGTTAAAGACTGTACAATATACGATTAACATGGTGTTTCATTAATAGATTGCCCTTCTGTCTGTATTCAAACATCAAATTCATACAAATGTTAGGACATTGGAAATACAGCTTCGTTAAGGATATAAAGAAGGGGTGTCCTACAATGGGTCACAGTGGGTGAAGATTTTTATTTCAACTGAACCAGCACGGACAGTTTAACCAATAAGGTTTCTCCTGAAGACAAGTTTAGCGCCTGACTGCAATCAACTGATTACACTTTTAAGACACCAGATTGCTAAATGTGTATCCTCTTTATCGGGTGGAATGAAAACCTGCACCTACTCCGACCCTTGAGTACACCCATTATATAAAGTCACAATTATTTTCTATAATCGCGACCCTAGTGAGGATAAAGCGGTTCAGAAAATGAGATGAGATGAAAATTACTCTGGAATGGCAATTCAATAAGGTTTCTTTGTAAAAGTTGAATTAACACAGTCTATCATGCATGTCTTTGGAAGTAACCTATAATTGCTAAAGCTACTTTTTGTTCAATGCACACACTTTGATTGAAGCAGGACAAACTGTAGCAATATGATAAGTGGTAGCAAATGTGTGTACTGTAGATCTAGGACAGGAAAACTTTATCTGGAGCATTATTTCCAGTAAGATGTTCCTTACATATTATTAATTAGAATTGCCGCTTTTGTTTTTATTAACTGCTAGTGTTGAAACTAGTCTCAAGACAACACTTAGAGAGGGTTTTGTTCCTGTCTAGGTCTTGACTTCTTAAAGTCTTTGTCTCTGTTGGTCCTAGTCCTAGGGAGTTTAGTCACAAGCATAACACTAGCATCTGCCTAGTTTACAAAATATCTCTGGTTGAAAGCTGTCAGTCTTCAGTCACACTTAATTGAGTATTTGGCTTTAAGCTTGTTTTTGACATTGTTAAGGGAGTCAGATCACGTGGAAGGCCTTTGGTGAAAACATAAGGCAAGACAAATGCTATCTGTATAGATTGGTGTTAGGTGACAGTGTTAAGCACATCCGGCACGCATAACCCCACAAAACCTTGTTCTTTTTATGCACTCTTTACTACCTTTGAAGACACATAATTGAGCGGACGGAAAATCTCAAAACCCATCTTGCCTTGAAAGCTGGTTTAAATTGTTAAAAAATGCATAAAAAGCTATTTTAGTATTAGCTACGTTCATTTGGAAAAGAATCCCTTCACCACACCCAAGACAAAAAGTTAAATGACCAAACCCTTGTTAATGATTTCAGTAAAGCAGCTGTTTTATCACAGGGACCACATGAGATAGTTGGGGGAACCTTTCCCCCACACCCAAAGCCATAGGGTCTGAAATCCAAAAAATGCAATAATGAAGAAGAAGCCAGGCAGGGGAAAGAGGTATATGAGTGACAACAAGGTGCGGCCAGAGAGCTGCCATGCTGCTCTATCCACACCCCAACAGAACCATCAGATGACCATCCATTTCAAATGGAATTAGGCCATTCAGATGGACTGCCTTAAACTTACTGATCCCTTTTTGCAGTGCGGTCTGGGGCGCACGGGGAACACTGTCTTTAAAAGAAGAGCAAGTTATCAGCTTTGAAAAACGGAACCATCACTTGGGATGGCTCCACCAATTGGACTAAAAATTGAAGCGAAAACAACAACAACAAAAATGTCAAAAATGTCCCAAAATGTGGGAGCAATACAGTTGATACAATCGGTAATTTGGATGTAAAAGTGCCCTTATTTCTCAAAAATTTTCATTTGTTTGACGATGTGCAGCTAATGTTATAATGGTGTCAGTTTAGGTCTAACTGATTTCTACTTTCCAGTAGAACAGATGCCTCTAAAACTCATGAAAGAACTGAGGAAAACCAGTTTAGCACTAATTTAAAGATGTGTGGGAATTGTCATCCTCCCAAGCTATTAACATTATTAAAAATAAACCACAACCACAAAGATGAACACTTACTCCATTCAGGCCGAGAATTCTTCCTGGAAGTCCAGGTACACCAGGTGGACCCGGGGGACCCTGAGAATATAAAAATAAATAAATAAAAAATCAACATGCTGTAAAAGATACCATCCAATAAATAATATATTTTCAGTTTTGCAAAAGCAACGAGAACCTCTTTAACAACACTAAAACCATGTATATGCAAGCTCTGAAAGTATTGGACATAAAACCAAAAACGCACCACCACTTTCAGATATGAAAAAAACACAAATGTCTGAACTGGGAAAATACTGTTAAATATGCAGATGCCACCTTAGTTTACAAAATCTTCCATCACAAAGCTCCTCCTCCACTGCAAGATTTGTGTGGTTGTGGGCAATGTTCCCTCTAAGCTGCACGCATGCGCAATTGCGCACTACTCTCGTCTTCTCTGCGCACAGCAAATCATATGGAGCGCACGAAATAAAATCCCAATTTTTGAATTTTTTCTGCGAGACCTACGCGCGAACCACTCATCCGCCGGGCCGCCCAATCATTGATATTAATCATTACATTTTATTATTACTAAATCATTTATGTGTAGTAGACATGCACCTGCTTATGGCAGGTGTGATACTGGTGTGTGCCCATAGCGAGCAATGATGATGTTGCTCACACCAGTACTCAGTGTGCTCAGGGAGGTTGTCTTTCTGCCCAGACAAACAAAAAATTTGAGGGAACATTGGTTGTGGGTATGTCTATGTATGTTTCATCATTTATCTTCAACCTACACAAGAGACTAAAGATGGAAATTAGCCCTATGCTGCAATCTTCCATATTTACATATATATATGTTCATTAACATAAATGTGTTCATTAATAAGTGCGGTTCCTTGTTAAATAACTCAAACTCCAAACTCTAATTTATCTGCATTTACATGTTCAAATATTTTCATTCAATGAATAGTTAAGAATGGTGTTTTTCTAAAATAAATAAATAAAAAATTCTCTTACTTGTAGGCCAAAACAATCTCCTTTTTCCCCTTTCCTACCCAGCATACCAGGTCGTCCCTGTCAAAAGAGAATCCAAAAAGTTTTTGTATGCATCAATAGGTATAAAGTAAATTACTTACAGAGCGACCAGGAAACCCGTATTCTCCTTTTTGTCCGGGTGGTCCATATGGGCCCTTAAAGAATAAAAAGCAACATTTATCTTTGTATTTTTTAGATTAAATAATGACAGCAAAAACATATTTTTGGTGTCCAAAGCCTACATTCATTTGTATAATTTCTCAGTGCAGATTTGCCTGACCAATAACAAAAAATGCATTTAAATTAGTTGTGTCTGTTAGGGATTGGTTTTGCTGTTTTCTCCCCCTGTGTGACCTGTCCTTGTTATTTGCCCTTGAGTTCACCTGTTGCATACCTGTCAACCTCTGCCGATAACTGCCCTTATAAATGATTATGATTCCCCTTACAAACCCCCAAAAAACCTTACAAACACCGTACGAGTTGTACGGTGTTTGTAAGGTTTTTTGGGGGTTTGTAAGGGGAATCATAATCATTTATAAGGGCAGTTATCGGCAGAGGTTGACAGGTATACTGTTGTTTGGTAGTACACTCTCACTTCATGCTTCACGCTCTGCAAAAACTAACAGTGTCCCTTATGAGAAACTTACAGTGGGCCCTGCAGGTCCAGGCAATCCACGGGCACCCTGTCAAAGTAGAAAACAGTATTTTGTGAAGATAATGATTACATTTGGTGCAATCATTTTTGGGATCAACACATACCTCCTTCTAAAACTTCTACGTTACATTGCACAATATTTTACTCAACATTTTATGCCTGCATAGATTTTACCAGGTCATGCTAATTGTAAATTTGAGTGCAATATATTTGCAAATGGTTCACAATGGACAATCCAATATTTTCCAATTTTAAAAGTTGATTGTCATATCTGAAAAGTTGTTTTGGTTTTGATTCTGTTTACAACAGATAACCTGTTCCTTTATTTTCATCCAGGTTGCCGCAGCTCTGTAGACTATGTCAACTAAAGTTGTTTCCACATTAACAGTCAGAATTAACAGCGTCTTGTAGCATTCAGTCATTTTATAAACCGCTTATATTCGCAAGGGTCGCCAGGCGTACTCCACTAGAGTGAAAAACCTTTGTTCCGAATGTCAAATGAATCATGACAAATTCAGAAACAAAACAAGGATATTTCATCGAACAATGGCAAAATCTGATACCGAGGGAAAAATTGATAAAAACCGCCATGGTTGCACAATTTCTTCTTAAATGGTGACTTTTGAGTTTCCCTTTAATACTTCCTGGATGCTGTATTGAGAATTGGATTATGAACAAAATTGATTCGCTGTGGCGAGCCCTCACGGGAAAATCCATTTATCATAGGTGTTTCCTTTCCCATTAAACAAACTAGCATCCTTTTGGTTTGAAGTTTATTTGTTTTCAAGTAATTGTAGGTGAAAGGGATTTTTTTAACACTGAATTTTGTATGAATCAAAATGAATTTGTAATAATCCAATTGCAAAAAATGTACTTGCAATAATATAGAAGCAGAAAACATTCAATTTGCTGAGTGGGGACTAAATCCACATAACAGGTGATGCAACACAAGTGACCCTTACAAAAAAAAAATGTATTTAAAGATAAACATGATTAATTCACTAAGCTATATTACCAGAGCGTATACTGTAAAAATCTACCCGGTTTTACTTTTTAGCACACTGGTACATCACCATATTTGAAAATAAAAATACCTAATTTGATTTAAGAATCCTATATTGGTGGAAAATGTAGTGGATGTATAATTATAAGTGGGAAGGAAAACCTTAATGCCTCTGGGCCCATGTGGGCTTCTTGACGCAGTTAAAAGGGATCCATCTGCAGCAATGGTCACACCTGGCTCTCCCTTTGCTCCCTGTTAACACAGAAGGAAAATACATAATACAGTAATCCCTCGATTATCACGTCTTCATTTATCGCAAATTCACTACTTAGCGATTTTTTTCCGTTATTAATTATTATTATTATTTTTTTAAGTTCATAAAAAAGTGAACATCCATTCTGAAACTTGTAAGCAAACGCCACTTTTGCTACTAGGACTCAGCACTGACGTGACCAGACGTTTCGTCGAAAGACGTTTGGTCCCCGGACGTTTGGTCCCCCGGACGTTTGGTCCACCGGACGTTTGGTCGACCGGACGTTTGGTCGACCGGACGTTTGGTAGAACGGACGTTTGGTAGAACGGACGTTTGGTAGAACAAGACGTTTGGTAGCACGGACGTTTGGTCGCCAGGTTCGCTCGCTGTCAAATTATGACAGAGAGTTTACTGTTGATATTTCAATATTAGATAATTAGATATTAAACTCACTCTCTCTCTCATGATTATAATTTTGAGAGCTGGTTTCAACAGTAACAACCCGGCGACCAAACGTCCGTTCTACCAAATGTCCATTCCACCAAATGTCCGTTCCACCAAATGTCCGTTCTACCAAACGTCCCTTCTAACAAACGTCCCTTCTAACAAACGTCCCTTCTAACAAACGTCCCTTCTAACAAACGTCCGGTCGACCAAACGTCCGGTCGACCAAACGTCCGTTCTACCAAACGTCCGTTCTACCAAACGTCCGTTCGACCAAACGTCCGGTCGACCAAACGTCCGGTCGACCAAACGTCCGGTCGACCAAACGTCCGGTCGACCAAACGTCCGGTCGACCAAACGTCCGGTCGACCAAACGTCCGGTCGACCAAACGTCCGAGTACCCAGCACTGAAGAAAGGGAAAAAAAAGTTATAACAAGGGTGACTTCACGATTTTTCGATTATCACGGCCATGTCTGGTCTACATTAACCGCGATATTTGAGGGATTACTGTTTTGTGTGCCATAAAACGACAAGATCAATTACCCTAAAATGGTAAAATTTAAATGAAAATACATCATCACCATTGCAATTTCAACTTAATTCAGTCAATTTTCAATTTTCTCACCTTGAGCCCTGCTGACCCATGTATACCTGGAGGGCCTATGTCTCCCTTTGGTCCCCTGGGCCCCTAGATAAATGAAAAATATAGAAAGGTGAGTTGGAAGTGAAATGGTCTTAAAAAGCTGACAGTTTTATTAGTACCCGATTAATAGGATAATGATCCTATATGTTGGAAGCAGAAACACTGGCAACATTTCAAGTTATTGCTTAGTTTTACCTGTCCTTGAAGTCCAATGACAGCAAAAACAATTAGAAAAATATGTTATTTTACTGAAAAATTAAGTTTTGCACAGATGTGCAGCGTACATTTCTTGTGAGAATTAAGTGGACATGTCTGTGGAAAAAGTTCTTACCGGAAATCCAGCTTTGCCAGGTAGGCCCTCAGGTCCCTACATAAGATGCACAAACAAGTGTCATATTTATTCATCCATTCATTCATTAATTTACCATATCGCTTAAGTTCACAAGGGTTGCGGGGAGTGCTGGTGCCTATCCCAGCCAACTAGGTGCACCAGGCGGGGGACAGTCTGGATTGGGGGCCAGCCAATCGAAGGAGACGGACAAACATTCATGTTCACACTCATACCTAGGGACAATTTAGAGTGCTCAACCAGCTTACCATGCATGCTTCAGGAATGTGGGAGGAAACTGGAGAACCCAGAGAAAATCTACACAAGCTCAGGGAGAACATGCAAATTCCACACAGGAAGGTTAGAAACTGGGATTGAACCGTCGATCTCAGAAGTGTGAGGCCGGCCCGCCTGCTTTATTTACCACATGGATGAATTGTACGAAGTAGCTTTTAGAACACATGCAGAACCATACATAAATCCAGCTGTCATAATCAACCAAATGCCACAATATTACAAATCAATAGCTGATGCTTTGGGCGGCCCGGCGGCTGAGTGGTTCCAGCGCGTCGGCCTCACAGTGGGAGTCCTGGGTTCAAATCCAGATCGGTCCACCTGTGTGGAGTTTGCATGTTCTCCCCGGGCCTGCGTGGGTTTTCTCTGGGTACTCTGGTTTCCACCAACATTCCAAAGACATGCATGGTAGGCTGATTGGACACTTAGGTATGAGTGTGAGCGTGAACAGTTGTTTGTCTCCTTGTGCCCTGCGATTGGCTGGCCACCAATTCAGGGGGTCCCCCGCCTCTGGCTCGAAGTCAGCTGGGATAGGCTCCAGCACCCCCCGCGACCCTAATGAGGATAAAGCTGTTCAGAAAATGAGATGAGATGAGCTGATGCTTTAGTAGTGTTCGGTATTGGATGGATCTGCCTCAGGACAACAGAGTGATACTGAGGAATATTGAGTGGATATTTCTTGTTATGTTTGAAGAAGTGAGCATAGAAATAAAGAAATCTGCTGACTTTGCATTTGTTAATATTTTTGCTACATACCTCAGGCCCTGGTGGTCCTCTGATCTCAGTGAAGTTGAGTACATGCTCTCTGTCATTCAGGAGGAACTGCAAAATAACATAATAGAAACAGGAATACCTGTTTAAACTTGGAAGCATAAAAAGCCAGAAAAGGTATTTATACTGATGTGTCTTAATTTCCAAAGCAAAAGGAATACTTCTAGGGTTTATGGGATGACGACACATTTTATTAATTAGTTCGATTTTGCGTGTGGTGGTGGTTCTTAACATGCTCCCTCATGATTGAACTTTAGTCTATGTGTCTTCTCGATCAAGGAATTGCTCAAACTTTCCTATAGCTCAAGGGAAAAAAGCAATAGTAAAAAAATAAAGTAAATACTTGTGTAGGTAAAGAATTGGTGTGCATACATCTGTCATATTAATGAAAGTTCCAGGTGGCCCAGGTGGCCCTGGTGGTCCTGTGATGGATAGCCCACGAGTCCCACAATCACCCTGTAAAATAGAGAATATTGTTTGTTGTTGAGAACACTCGTTAGGTCATAATCAATTGGTTTTAATCCTACCTTTTGCCCTTGGTTACCCTTTTCTCCTTTAACCCCCTGCACATAGTGAAAACAGAGTTAGTGAATCTTGAGTGAGCCAGAAAGAACAATTAAATTGTAATACATGATGAAAAAAAGTTTGAAGATAAAGTCAACTAGTTCAATATCAAGAATCTGTGGTTTAAAATAACTCCTGTTAATTGGCATATATTTAGACATGTCAAACAATTTGCTGCTTAGTTCATCTGACAAAAAAATTGACTTTTTCTTGAACTATAGATTGGCGTAGGTTTCATATCTTCAAAACGCACCTGGGAAAATGTGTTACGAACCAATCAAAACAAGGTTTAACTTCAGAGACAAAAGTCAAAAATATTTGTTGGCACTAACCCCACCATGTGAGTCACCAAAAACAACATATCTACAGTATATAATCGTATTTCGGAGCTGCTTTTCTTCATCCGGAACTACGGCTTTGTTCAAGGTGGAAGGAATTCTGAACAGTTCCATCACATTGCTTCCCCACAATCTGACAGATTTTGAGTTTTTAATTTTTTTTTTAAACAGGAGCAGGGAGATTTTGTTATATTAAGATAGATCACACTGATAGACTCCAACCCAAAAGAACCAATAATGTTGTCTACATACCCTTGCACCTGGTAATCCAGCAGGACCTTGCAAACCATCTGTTCCTGGGTCACCTTTCCCACCCTAGAATAAACGAATGAAACCATGAAATGAATTAATAATGAACAATGAATCATTGTCAAATACTTAAAATCTCATCTCATTTTCTGAACTGCTTTATCCTCACTAGGGTCACGGGGGCGCTGGAGCCTATCCCAGCTGACTTCACGTCAGAGGCGGGGGGACACCCTGAATTGGTGGCCAGCCAATCGCAGGGCACAAGGAGATAAACAACCATGCACGCTCACACTCATGCCTAGGTCAATTTAGAGTGTCCAATCAGCCTACCATGCATGTCTTTGGAATGTGGGAGGAAACTGCAGTACCCGGAGAAAACCTACGCAGGCCCAGGGAGAACATGAAAACTCCACACAGGTGGACCAACCTGGATTTGAACCCAGGTCCCCCACTGTGAGGCCAACGTGCTAACCACTCAGCCACCATACTTAAAATAATTTACCAAATCACAGTGGTTGCTGTTTTTTTAATCATTTAAATTGTTAAATGTCCCTCCCTCCCCACAGGCGTGTGAACCACTGCACCATCAGGAGGCCTGAAGACTAATGTATATGATAGTGACTTGGGGCTGGATTGTTTAGGTTATGACTAGCTGAACAACTGTTAAAGTTTAACATTAGTAGATGCCTATCTTGTTGCTGTTATTATTATAATGAAAAATTTTGGAGATTTATACCCCGGCTTCTTCATTATGCTTTATCTGGCTGTTGGGACTCATACATACTTTATTTTTAAAAATGAGTATAGAAGTTTTAGAGAATAAAGAAAAAGAGAATAGAAGTTTTACCTTGATTGAAAGGCCTGGTGGACCCGGGGCTCCATCCTTACCCTATATAAAATAGAGCATTGAAATATACAATAGTGCAATACATAACATATATGAATCATACAACCTTGGGACCTTGTGGACCAGGAAGTCCAGGTGGACCCTAAACAATGGAGTAGACATATGGTAAAATAGAGTAAAAAATAAATAAATAAAAAATCAACCTACAAAATCCCACTGACCTGTGGACCAGGTACTTTTGCTTCAGTGAGTACATCGCTTTTGCCAGATCCCTCCATATCCTAATAGCAAGGTCAAGTGTTATATGAATAGTAGCAGTGAATGTCACTGAGTGAGTGGAGATAACTGAAAATCACCTCAATAAAAAAATTGGTTCCAGCAAGACTGGGGGGACCAGGAGGTCCTGGTGGACCCGGTGGGCCTGTTTTTCCCGGTGGACCACTGGGACCTTGAGGTCCTACAGACCCTGCAATGCCGGTGAACCCACATTCACCCTGAGAAAATTAAGAGGAATCAGGACAACAATTTTAGAGGCATAACGATGCACCAGTCTGTTAGAAATATCCATTAATTGGCTACAGTAGTAAAGATACAAAATACATTTTTAATTTTGCCGAGCACAATTGAATCAATCAGTCGGACTGCAAAACGTTGATCAATATCATCATCTCTCTGATGTGCCATTTTGTCTAAAAGAATGGTTTTCATTCAAATATCTGATATCTTTCAGTAACAAATTGTCGGAAAAGAAATATTTTATCTTTTTATTGCTTTGGTTGAACTCTAAATGATTGTGTTGATTGAGTACATATCATATTAAATCAATCGAAGGCTGGAATGAAATAGGTGGTTTACAACTCTGAGCTTTTAGCTGCCACCTTAACAATGGTATATCACAGTTTAAATCATGGGTCTCTAAACTAAACCGGTCCTCAAGTGCTAAAGCTTTTCATTCCAACCAATGAAGAGGATACATTTTAGCCAATCTGCAGTCTTAAAACTGTAATTAGTTGATTGTAGTCAGGCACTGCTAGTTTCAGAAGAAGTCTCATTGGTTAAACAATCTGAGTTGGATCAATTGGAATAAAAAGCTGGGCCCACTGTGGCCCCTTGTTGAATAGTTTGGACACCTCTAGTTTAAATGTACTACATGAAATAAATATATTTACCTTTGGCCCAGGTGGTCCAGGTAAACCTCTGTTACCCTAAAGATTTAATGGGAAAGGAAAAAAGAGGGTCTGTTTCAAAATGACTGTAATATAGCAGGAATGCATGCTGTATAGAACAGCTTCAAGAAGTGTAATCCCTTTTGTATTTTTCATATAAGCAGAAATGTTATGTGCATTAGGGCTGAGTGATATTGAAAAAAAACAGACAGATTTTTTGGGGTGTTTGCGATATAATGCGAATAAGCGGTATGGAAAACTAATGAATAAATATTGCGATGTACATGGGGGGATTCCCCAATTTGTATGGGGGGGACAGCTAAGGCATCACCACCAACGAGTGCCGAATTCAAACATGCAATAGCGGCACACTTTTGATGTGTCCAAGATCTATTCATCATTTAATGAGCAGCTGTCACCACTCGTTTATGTCATGCAGTGGCAGCTTAAAATGTTATTGTCACCAGGGAGAGAGAGAGAGACAAAGGTGCTCATTAAAAGAGCAGATACGTCTCCCGAACAATGACCTTTAATGTGCATTTATTTTTAGCATACCTTTTCCCCAATAGTTCCAGGAAGGCCAGGAGCTCCGTCAAGTCCAGCTCGACCCTAATCAAACAAACACAGGCTGTAATTGAGCACACTGTGAGAAAATTTAAATGAACAAATAAAGAACATGATGAGAAGCTGTTTGTTGAACCCTCAGCCATTCACATGTGAGGCCACATCCAAGTTTCAGTTTGTTCAAAGGAATACTCAACTTGCCAATATTGCCCACTAGAATTGAGGTGTTTCATGAAACAAGAGGAAATGAGTGATCACACTGAACCAAAAATGGAACATTTTTTGCCATAATTTTTCATGAACTGCCCTCTTAAGATGTAAAACTATATTTTCGCTATGTAAATAAAATGCCAATTTCCTAATTTGGTTTAGATTATTTTTCTAAATGTATCTTAATCTTCTCTTTTGCTGACATAAAAGTGTGTCAACCAAATCATAATTCTACTGAAGGCCATTATGTCAGCCGAAATAACTAACGCATTATCTGCAAAAACGATGTATTACGTATTTATCGATTATTTATTTATCATCACTATATATTGATTTTCTCAGTTTGTTTGTTTGTTGTTCAGTCCACAGACTTCGAATTAGAATTTATTTTTTAAAATGTTTCATATAATGAAAGAAAAAACAGTGAATAACTATTTTCAATAGCTTTTTTATTCATTTAAAATGAAAAAAACAAAGTACTAGGATTGCTAAATATTGTCTTTTTTGTTTTTTTATTTAAAAGTGAAGACATTACATTTTGTCTTTCTTCATTTTTCATCTTATTTTTATATTTATCGTATTTTCCCCATTATAACGTCTTGACAGTAAGAAAACAACAATTACTGGATGAATTAATTCCTTATGATATTGACCCTAATCATGTGCTTTTGATTCATACAGTATCTCAGAAATACCACATGCCATGATTTTTCTTAAGATTTTCCCTTCATTTGCACTCCCTATTAAAACCATGAATATGGAGGTGAAAATTGTGCATCAGGTGGCGGCTTGTACGCGAGAAATTGAAAAATTAAACGATTTTAAGGCCATTTCAAGGATGCGTCTTATACACGGGGCGGCTGATATACGTGTAAATATGGTAGTGATGGTTGATTCTCATTCTATTGGAAAGATGACAACTCATCAAAGATTGGATTTACCACTGTGTTCAGAAACACTTCATTCCCTGGCAGACTAAAATGTGGGCTTAATCGTCTTCATAATGTTTTCCTTTTCAGTATGCCTCGTAACAATGTGTTCACTGAGAACTTTGATATTTGCGTAAAAGTTGAATTACAGAGAAGCAAAACTGATGTTTGAATTGTGATAGCATGCATGTTTGTGTTCAGTTCCATTCAAGTGAAGTCATTCAGCAAAAAATGTCAAACCAGTCGGATCATCACAGGGTAGAAAATTGATGATGGTTTTCACATTTTTGCAAAGAGGCAGACCCCTTTGTTGGGGAAGAAAAGACCCAGTGGTCAGGTCGAAGTTAACATAAAATCCATAGAAAGAGAGGTTTCAGTCTTTAGCCAGAGTACTGAGGCAAGGAACATTGCTCATAATATTTTTACACAACTAAATGGTAACTTATGTTATCAAACAAGCATAAATGAAGAAACATGCTGACTCAGTGAACTGGCTTTAGACTGTAATACTGCATTATGGTTTGCTGGTTGATCAAACAAACCATTAAATGTATACCTCGCCTGATACCCAAACAGAGCCCAGATCAAGCCCAGTCCCAGAAGCAAAACCGGACTCAGAATCAGAACTGAAACCCGAGCCAAGGTCAGAGTACAACTCTGCACTCAAACCTGAACCACCAGACCCAGAACCACTAAACCAATCCTTAAATATCTGCAACAGAGTGAAGAGAAGGTGGAAATGTTCCATGTGACAAGTAGACAAGGGGAATGAGGTGGGGGACAATAAAGAAGGAACAGCTAGTATTTAACATAAGACAACTTCAATAAATTGAAGCAAAGGAAAGAGTTACAAAACGATACACAACATTTGTTCACTAATTTTTGCAGTAACTTGTAGCAAGAATACATTAAATGTTACAGCACTATTCATAACTGATTAACACTGTAATGTATTTTTATTTTTAGGTGACTTACTGGTATTCCTGGTTGGCCTTTGACTCCATTTTTACCGGGGGGACCATGGGGGCCAGCATGTGTGTGAGCAAAGCCATCAGGTATGTCAGCTGATGAAGGGTTGTTCCCTGCAGGCCCAGGTGGTCCTGGAGGCCCAGGTGGTCCAGGAGGACCCTGGAGAATAAAGTTATACTCATTTACCTGTGCCAGTACTCAACTACGGCTATTGGATTTTACAGCTCCAAGTAATTTTACCCTGATCAGCTCAGTGTCACTGTCCAGGTCTTCAAACCCAGAACCCAGCGCATCTTCTCCATACTAGAGAATAATACAGAATACACGCCCAGGCACATGAGATACACAGATATGCACAGCCAGCAGACACTGTTAGTAATCCTATTTATATTTCTAGATCAGTGTTTCCCAACTACTGTGCCGCGAGCGATGGTCAGGTGTGCCGCCAGAAATGACCTACTATGAAGTCGTACATTGTAATATTACGAGAGAAAAATTTTAATTTACAGGATTCAAATATGACAAAGAATAAGCCAATATTTTAATATTAGAAGATTAAAATGGTAATGTTAGCACATTAAAGTCGTTTCGTTGCTTGTTTTTAATGTAATGTGAAACAGATGTTTGGCTTCAAGGGCATACATTTTTGCCGACTTGAAGTCTGTGTGACCACAAAACTGCTTTTCGCGTAATATTAAAAAATTGAAGTAATCTTGGGAGAAAAAGTAATACAATTATGAGAAAATTGGTACATTACGCATTTTTACATCACGTGATTGGCAATGTCAAGTCGGTGTGAAAAATTTGATATTGAAATACTTTCTTGTCTTTCTTGAAATAGAATGACTTTATATTTTAAATTTAGGTGACACAGTTTTTAAAATAGAAGAATTTCATATGGTGGTGTGCCTTGGGATTTTTGCAAAACGAAAAGTGGACCGCAACTAAAAAAAACAGTTGTTCTGAAACATTGATTTGGCATATCTTATTACTTATCACATACTATAACTTATATGTTAACAATACAGTGCTTACAGGTACACTTCGTGATTTGAGAGGTCCAGGTGGACCAGGTAGGCCGGGTGGGCCTGGTAATCCAACTCCAGACTCTCCCTGTAGGAAGAATAACATAAAAATGTACATTTTTGAAGAAATGGAACAAGGCATTTCTATTTTAAGGTGAAATTGCATTACTATTTTTCTTTTTTCAATTTAATGAAAATATTTTTTCAGCTTCAACTTAAATATATGGAATGGATTTTCAGTCCAAATTTGAAGTGGATAGAATGTGTGGCAAACTAATTTAAAAGTAGAAGCATGAAAAGAGGCACGTGATTGGAGGTCATACAACCATACATTACATTCTTGTGTTAGTCCAATAAATAACTGCAACGTTAACATTATAAAAAGCTTTTTAATTATTAAATTAAATTGAAAAATGAGGTGGCCCATGCACATTCGCTTCAGTTTTGAGATTGAGGGTTCAATTCCAGGTGGGTTCCGACTTTCCCGTGTGGAGTTTGCATGTTCTCCCTGGGCTTGTGTGGGTTTTATCCAGTTATTGTGGTTTCCTCCCACATCCCGAAAACAAGCATGCTAAGCTGGTTGAACACTTTAAATCACAGGTGTCAAAGTGGCGGCCCGGGGGCCAAATCTGGCCCGCCGCATCATTTGGTGTGGCCCGGGAAACATAAAGTGCCGAAACATGAGTGCCGACTTTCTGTTTTAGGATCAAATTAAAATGAAGAGTATAGATGTATATTAAATTTCCTGATTTTACCCCCTTTTAAATCAATAATTGTAATTTTTTAATCAATTTTTTCCGTGTTTTTAGTTCAAAAATCATTTTGTAAAATCTAAAAATATATATATAAAAAAAGGTAAAATAAACATCGTTTTAGATCTATAAAAAAACTGAATATTCAGGGATTTTAATCCAGTTCTTTTAATCCATTTACAAAAAAAAATCTAAATATAATATCTAAAATGGTCTGGGCCACGTGAAATCAAGTTGACGTTAAAGCGGGCCGCAAACCAACACGAGTCTGACACCCCTGCTCTAAATTGTCCCTAGCTATGAGTGAAAGCGTGGATGGTTGTTCGTCTCAATGTGCGCTGCAATGGGCTGGCAACCAATTCAGGGTGTCTACCACCTGGAGCCTATAGTTAGCTGTGATAGCTTCCAGCAATCCTGTGACACTTGTGAGGATAAGCGGTACAGAAAAGGAATAAAATCAATTTAAATATAAAAAGAATCCCTGGTCTCGACTCTCCTAAGTCTAACCCTGTCAGGTAGAAGTTAAGCAACATTAACCACTGTTAAAGGAAATGGACTAAAGCCCATTCATTGGTGCAAATGAGTCGGTGATGTTTACGCAAGCAGCACATTTCGCACTCTTCCCAAAGGGCATATGTACCTCGCCTGCCTACGAAATTACAAAAACCTAGTGTAAAACACTCCTTCACATGATACACACTTGCACTGGTCCATAAAAAAGTACTCTGAAAGTTAGTTTTTACTATACTTTAAGTGTATGCAGTCTGCTTCGTTGTGACAATAATTTCAAACATTTTAACCATGCCTTTCAATAAGTTTTTCTTTCTCTTTCAATGTTACATTTAGAAGAGAATGTGCAAGACACTTTGGAAACAAAATGGTTTTGAACAGGCTTTGTGTTTTTCATGGAAAGAATAGGTAACATGACAAATAAAAGCCAATTCATTTTACCTTCTCTCCTTTCATGCCAGCATCTCCATTCAAACCTGGAAATCCTTGGGGTCCTCTCTGACCCTGAAAGTTTCATTATTGATTAAACTATAAAGCACATCAAAGATGACAAAAGAAAAACTTAAAAAAAAATCTTACTACATCTCCATTGTCCCCCTTCATTCCCTGTAAAATACAGAAATACATTGCATTTATTCATCTTAATGTATATCTGAAAACTTGGGGTATATCTTTATGGATATCATGTGCGCAAATACTAGATTTTCCTGATTTGGTTTCAAGCACAAAACAAGACTGGCACTTGGATTGGAACATTTTATGATGACTTGCTACAAAGAGTTTAGAGCAACAAAAACTCTCATCACTCACGAATTGCAGGATCTTTTAAAAGACAAAAATCGCCCATTGGAGAGTGCGACATTTCAGAGAATAAGAGGAACCGCAGCACAATTTTAAACCCTGTGGTGAAAATCTTGAAAATAAACACCTCTTTGGACTTGATGCACTGACCTGCTGTCCATTTCTCCCTGGAATTCCAGGGATTCCTGGTTCTCCTTTTGGACCCCCTGGTCCTGGTTCAATTTGCCCAGGCAAAAGAGTGGGCCCAGGGGGGCCTGGTGAACCTGGTATTCCAGAATCCCCTGGCTCTCCTTTTAAGGTGTGCTTGACAAGAACCTAAGAGTTAAATAGATTGATATTTTTACAACAGGTGAACACACAATTTAAAGGAAAGATTAGAAATATTAATATTCTATATTAATCTGAATTTACATCTTCAGGTACTTCCCCAGGCTCGTCTGTCTGCTGAGAACCTAAAAATGGCAATGTACAAAATTATGACCAGTATACACAATTATTAATTACAATAGAATCATAATTTTAGAGGGCATCATGATTAATAAATAAAAGGACAAATACACTATAAGATGTCACAGTTATGCCTTTTACCATTTTGCAAGAACTCTTTGGTTTCCACTGAGGTCTGGTGATTTGAATTTTTTTCACTCTCCACCTTTGGAACCTCTGTTGGTGGTGCAATTATTGGAATAGTGTTTTTCTGCAAGAAATTAGAAACAATTTTAAATTTGTCATAGTATAAAAAGCAATAAACAATCAAAAAGTTTGTTCAGTATTGATACTTCTTAACAGACTGACTGTATGTGTAAGCTAGACAAAAGAACAGTTTGCACCAGTTTTACATTTAAATTAAAATAGCATAGAAATCTCACATCAATTTTGGATACATACACAGTGTTAGGAAAGCCAGACAAAATATTGCACTCTAGCATTTCTGTCTTCTTTCAAATCAAAGCTATTGATGTTCTGACTCAGTGAAAACTGAATTTCTTTTGAGGCTTCAAGGACAGTCTGTTTCATGGGATGTTTAGAGTCAAGCTGACTTCACAGATGTGGGAGGAAGAGAGATGACAAACAGGCAAGTATTTACTTGGATCTGGGTTCTTTTAGATCATACAAAAAGTTTTAATTTATAGCATTACCTGACAAAGCCAGGCAATCATCACTTACTAATTCATGTAGCTGAGCTGAATTGCAAAGCTTGCTACCATGTATTTATGTTTTTGAAGCCCATTATTACAGTTATAGTACTTCTACTCACGAAATTAATTGGTTCCAGAACTTTTTCCGTAACTTGAAAATTTCGTAAGTAGAGGTGTACTTTATGTGTAAATTCTCTAATTCGTTCCACGGTCCTCACACAACTACCAACTAAACCCTTTAAAATTAGTCAAAGTGTCCCAATTTTGTATGAAAGATGTGAGGAAACACACAAAAATGAGAGAAAATTATGAGGACATTATTTTTAAAAAGATAAAGCATATGAAAATGTGCCCTGCGCCGCTGAAACAGTTTTCTCCATGGCCGTTATACTGGGAGACGTAATACATGTTTGTGCGCCAGGTGGCGGCAAGAGCCCATTCTAGCCGGAAGCCGTCCACTTTGTAGTACATTCTAGACTTTTACTTGTGCCCTGTGTGTGTGTGAAAATATGTGCTGCATCACATTTGTATGCTTTTTAATCGCTTAATAAGGGGAATTCAAAATGAAATAACGGATAAGGAAATGCATTTACTTTTTAAGGGATTTCGTAACTTGGATCTTTTTCATATCTTGAGTCACTATAAAAAAAATTCGTAAGTAGAGGTATGACTGTATTATGATGAATAATGGAATGTACCTTACACTCCATATCTAAATATTGGTTGGATTGTATTCGTTAGTCAAGAATTGAATGCTTTTATTGTCATTTTAGAACTATAATGAGATTTAAAGCTTTCACCACATAGGGCACTAATAACAACAACAAACAGACAAATAAATAATCAATAAATAAGAAGTAAGTAAATACGTGAGATTAGCACAGCAGAGAGAAAGACAACCACGTCTACTTGTAAAAATAAATTGTTATAACAGCAATCATCACAGTTGAAATGATGATTTGATCTGAATCATAGTCAAATGGCAGTGAATGAGTAAACATTCATGTAGTGTCCCTAAAAATGTAATTTAAAATAACTTTCAATTACCTGTGGAGCTTGGTGTATATTTGCTTCTGTTTTCTTTATTTCTTCTTCTGTCTCTCTGTTATCAACACCATCATCACCACTGGTGTACCCAGAAGCCTTCAACAACATTTGTATATTATTATTATTATTGGATTCAATAATATATATTTTATATATACAATAATATTTCTGCAAAACAATGTCATGGCAGTCATTTGGAACTTGAGGAATTTAATAAATATAATGAATCTCACTATTTATGCACACAGAAATTCTTCTATGGTATTGGTTTTCAGGTGAAATATATATTTCTTATAATTGGATTAGGGTCATCTGATCACTTGGAGAACTACTGCATATATGTATGTTTTGTACTTTGTGTACTTCTCACATCTGGATCATCATCCTCGCACTGTTCCTCAGCTGCTCTGGGATCATCTTTGATTACCAGTTGCTGAATGACTCCCTGTAGAGAAGTTAAAGAGACTGATGAATGGTAAATGGTAATGGTAAAAAGTATAGTATAGTAAGTATACATACGATGAAGGCTTCTTTTAGAATACATCCTAGAATAGAAAGTATTTTCTCTGTTCTTCAGCAGCAATGTGTCTTAAGAAGCAAAGGTTTGACATGGCTGTTGCTCAAGAATTTAGTTCATGTAGCATCTGATATTTCAATCAGTGCTTACTAAATGCATGTATACATTTTGTGTTTAATAGGTGTAGTTGAGATCAAAGTAAAATTTGTAGTAACATGGAATTCACGTGCATGTTCCTTCTAATATTGGCATTACATGTGTGGGTGTGTATATGTATATTTTTATGTTTTCATGCAGCCCGGCGGTGTGAGTGGTTAGCACGTCGGCCTCACAGCTCTGGGGCCCTAGGTTCAAATTGGTTTTCTCTGGGTACTCCAGTTGAATGAATATGGTTTTACGATAGATTTAATATCTTTGGGTTGATTTGTAAATTATCTTCAGAAAAAAACCTTTAATTTCTAAAAATTTGAATGTTTTGACTGCTAAACCATTGATATTCCTTTTCGTCATTCATTACGTACAAACATACTAATTCTCTTGAAGGAAAATGTCACTTAGTGAATGACAATTATCAAGCTGATTTACAAAATGGAGGAAGAAGACTGTCTTAGTATCTTTTCTTGGTAAAATAAATTCATTAATTCCTTTTCCGCATGTTTAACTTCACAAGGGTTGGGGGGATCGGTGGGGTTTGCTAAGTTAGTTCTTCATACGTGTCCTTCCTTTATGGTTTTGGACACAATCATGTGAGAACAGAAAAGTTCCTTAAACGTCTGTACACATATACTGTCCATAATGCCAAGGATTCCTTTGATCTGACCTAAACTAATCTTAATGGGATGTTTGACTTCCTAATCCAACATCTTACTCCCCATTTGCGGACCCTTTCCCCATCGGAAGCCACTCCACATCCCACTTCCCCTTTGTTTGTACCTAAAAGATGTCAACAAACCATGTCAACATCCTTTGGAATGTAAATGTCTGGATTCCTAAGGATGTTCAGTGCTCATGACTTACAGTATATTATTGGTGCTGTAGAGCAGGGGTCGGGAATGTTTTTAATAGAGAGAGCCATAAAAAAATCATATTTTAAACGTTATTCCATGAAAGCCAGACTCAGAATTTAAAAGTAAAAATACATGGAAATATATGCATTTTTTGTCATGCTCCACCACTTTTAAAGTACATTAAAGTCTCCCATCACTCCCAAAGTGTACCCATCAAAAGCGTCCCATATGGCTCCCTAGCCATATGTTCCCTACCACTGCTATAGAGCAACCTACAATGATTATGCGCAAAATTTACAACTGGTAGTTTTGTCTGCACTATGCCTTAACACCAACCCAAATTGTCCTTAATATTACAGTTACAGTGCTTACGTCAATAATGTGGTGTGGAAGTTAAATTTCCCCCAAAATGATGATGCTATGAAGATCAAGAACGTGGTCTTAGTACTTGGAAGGAGAGCTTCAATATGGCACGCAGTGTGCAACAAAGTGTGCCGGAGATAGATGAAAACATGGTCATAGCCATCGAATTTGGCAATCATCTTGTCAAAACCATATTTGTACCAAAAAAGGAACAGCTATCACAACTCCTCACCCCCATGCTCCTTGTGCGCCCAAAACCTCCTACACAACTTCCCTCTGCTGACCATACGACACTTCTCGAATGTGATGAAGCAAATTTACCTGACTTGGAATGAAGCTCTCAATACCCTGCACACTCAATCATCATCTTCACATCACCTTAATTGGACTGCACATGTCTCTCATCATCCTTTTTGGGATTAAGATTAAGCAGAGAACAGCTATTTTCAGGTGAGTACTGAATTTAAATTATTTACACATTAATTAGATGTACATTCTATTTAAATATTAATAGATTAGAGTATTTACATATGCATATAATTGTGTAACATTCAGTTACACAATTTTTTCTTGAAAATTTATCTTTTAATAGTAAAATATAACAAAGAGATGTTCGGGCGGGGTATTTCTAAGGTTGACGTGTGCACTGTCCACACAAGACGTTTTACTTTCACAGAAAGAATGGATTTTTTTTCTCAATCATTAACCAACCACGAACCAACAAATTATAGGAATAAACTATTACAAAAAAAAAATCTTATTAAAGAAGTGCCTATTGATACAGATCGTTTTGTACAGGGTGTGTCATTTTTAAAATTGTGTGTTTTGATGCCCTCAAAAGTCTGTTTCATTTCACCCGCAGTAAAATTCTTCTTGTATTTTCATCAGTAGATTTTCTTCATTTTTAGTCTTGTATCCTAACCACTCACAACTTGGGTCTCCTTGTTCATAGCATCGCTGGTTGGCAAATATGGAACATGCAAGTAGATGTAAATGTCTGTTTTGTTTGGAAGTGAGCCCCAAAGAGTTAATGAACATCCTCAACCAAGTGCTCGCCAAGCATCAAGCTTTGAAGACGCTAACAGTGCTTTATGTTTTATGGACGGGAAAACAAGTATGGTAGAAATAACAGGGGTGATCTTACTTCGCGTTTTTTTTTAAATATTGCGGCCAAGTCTGGTCTGCATTATCTGCGAAATTCGAGGGAATGATGCATTTCTATTTTCCACTTATGCCCTACGGCTGACTGGTGACCGGTCTAGGGCGTAGTCTGCCTTACGCCCGAAATCAGCTTTCGAGGATGTGCGGTATGGAAGATGAATGAATTTTCCACTTACCACAAACTTCTCAAGGCCAGTTCCTCCTGCATTTGCAACAAAAATGCCTGCATTTTGTGAAAAAGTGAGTCGTTTTGGTCTTCGGTGAAAAGTTTCTCTCTCAGCCTCACCACAGTCCATGTAGAGACGCACTTCATTGTGCTCTACAACAACCTATAACGGCAAAAGAGAAATTGAAAGAATGAACACTAAGAGATGTTTAGTACTTTGGCCTTTGCTGGCGCACACACTAAAATAATTGGAGTGATCATATTTTTGCTCAAATAATCTTATATGTAATGTCTATCTACAATACATACGATTTCACATTATGACCACCAATGTTCCCTCTAATTTTTTGTTTGTCTGGGCAGAAAGACAACCTCCCTGAGCACACTGAGTACCGGTGTGAGCAACATCATCATTGCTCGCTATAGGCACACACCAGTATCACACCTGCCATAAGCAGGTGTATGTCTACTACACATAAATGATTTAGTAATAATAAAATGTAATTATTAATATCTATGAATGGGCGGCTCGGCGGTTGAGTGGTTCGCGCGTCGGCCTCACAGCTAAAAAAAAAAATTGGAATTTTATTTTGTGCGCTCCATATGATTTGCTGTGCGCAGAGAAGACGAGAGTAGTGCGCAATTGCGCACGTGCGCAGCTTAGAGGGAACATTGATGACCACCCAAAAAAACCATATGCATATAGATTGAGTAATTCTACATGTCCAAAAAAGGAATGCGTACAAGTAGTTTTTAAAATACCATTTATGTCTGGAATACCATGTAATTTTTCTCTTGTCATATCCCAATTGACAAAGAAAAAACAAAGAAAATCAGATTAAATAAAATCTAAGATAAATCTATCTAGATAAATCTAATTGTTCTTTTTTTTAATTGCTGTTTCTTGTAACTGTGGGAACTGTTGCACCACAAACAGGAAACTGTCACCATAACTTTTTTTAGCGTAGCAAAAGAAGCAATGATATGATGGATTTGACATCAATTTTCAAAAAGAATGGGAAAAGCTATTAAATGGCCTCTCCTATATTTTGATCGCATTATAGCATACAGAGTCTTATTTGAACATCCACTTTACCTCATGCAACCCTGTTGTGCATATGATTAAATAAATAAAAAAATCACTTATGGACAAAAGTGTTTTGGTACTTTTTTCCCCAAGCAGTAACCGTAACGGTTAGCTGCTACTGCTGTGAGAAGGCTAACAATACACACCATATAGTGTAAAAATAAAAATATTCCATGCATTTACAAAGTGAGCTTATTACGTGTTATAAAGGTCATTCATTATATATTATTTTTGTATTTGTAGCAGAAAATCGGAGAAGTAAAGGATTATTTCGTTCAATAATTTCAACACTAAAATGTGCTCCAATTCGATTTGATTTTGATTTATTTATTTAATAAGGGACAGCACATATTAATGAACATATTCTTATTCATGTTAATGAACATATATATGTAAATATGTAAGATTGGTCTAATTCTTGAATTGTAGATTTTTTTGCATAAAATGTCATCTCATCTCATTTTCTGAACCGTTTCATCCTCATTAGGGTCGCGGGGGGTTCTGGAGCATATCCCAGTTGACTTTGGGCCAGAGGTGGGGGACACCCTGAATCGGGGGCCAGCCGATCGCAAGGCATAAGGAGACGGACAACCAAGCACACTCACACCCATACCTAGGGGCAATTTAGAGTGTCCAATCAGCCTATCATAAAATTAAATACTTCCCCCCCTATAATTTCAAAGCTAAATTGTACGCCAATTCTGGAATGATCCTAATTGGGATTGAGATTGGTGTCAAAAGGAAAACAAAATCCAGAATATGCATGATTCCAAAAAATAAAAACACTAACAATGACAAAAAATAACACTTGCCTTCACTGTAAGTTGACAGAAAGCAATTTTCAGAGAAAAAAATCGGATCATTACAGAATTGGAGCTCGTTAGCTTTGAAATTATGGAGAAAAAAATAGAAGCATTCACTTCTTTGATTTTCTGCTACAAATTCAATAATAATATATACATGCTTTATCAGATCAATTTACAAATCCCCATTGTTTTTTTTAACTATTACTATTATTATTAGAGTGTATACTTTACTTACAGTAAAGCGAGTCCACTGGTCCGTCATTTCTGGGACACTGAAGGCAGCAACTTTTTGGCTATGGGATGGCTGTTTGCTGTCAGTGTAGTATAATAAGATATTCTGAAAACCTTCATGGACTGGAGTAAGGGCCAAGCCCAACTCGACCACCTTTTGGTGCACATCTGTGATGGCAAAGAGCGTGCCTCCTCTCTGGCTCGCTGGCCGGATCTAATATACATGAAATATAAAAATAACTGATTACTATTGAAACAGTCAAACCAATAAAACAGCAAAAACGTCAAGTAACAAAAGTTCCAGGAAATTAAAAATGTTGCCTGAAAATTTCTTTACACATATATATTACTACATTTTTTTTACACTTTGTTATCAATTAATTTTTTCTCAAGAATGTTTATGATTTTTTTTTATAGAACGCTTACAAATTCATGTCAGAGTTCAAACTCTGAATTGTTACCGTGACGATGATGGCGAAGTCAATGTAGAATGGGTCTGGGACAAAGGACTTGGCGAGCCTGCCTATGTTGGCTTCGGGCCCAAAATGGTACGCTGGAAACCCCTCAAAACCAGGCGTGAAGGAGACAGAAGGAGGAAGTGGCATGCCAATTAATGCTGTCAAGTCCACATGACCTCCGGAGCTTTGCTCTGACAGACACAAACAATGCCAAACCTGAGAAGTGTGGAGTAACATGGTCATGTCATTCATTAAATGCATCCTATACACAGACGCAATGCAGAAGCCAATATTTTTTTCAGAGCCATTCACGTGCCTTCGCACCTCTTTCGTCACATTGTTTCTTGAGTTTTTCTTAGTGTACTTAATGCAGCTATATTCTTAGCTTTGTATTATGGGCCCAAGAAGGTTATGGTGATAGTGAAAAAAGGAGCATGCTGTTATTCCACTTTACACCCAATTTGAGGAAAATTGCCTTGCACATTTTAGGAAATATATGAAAAGTTGCCAAGGGTAATTGAGTTGGATTGATATTTCATGAAATGTAACATTATTCGAATATAACGCACACTCATCCGTGTATAACGCGCATCCATAATTTGTGACTAAAAATTGGTTTAATTTTTTTTCCAGTTTTTCTCAGCTCACACCTAGGATTACACAAATACTGGTAACTGGCAAATGCTGAACACATGTTGCAATGAGAAAACATTTATTAACAACATATGGTACGGAAACATGGTAAAACAAACTACTACCAATATGAACACAATTCTCAAATGGCATTTACAATTTTAAATCCTTAATGTCTAATTCATCATCATAATATTTAACATTTTTCAAAGTCTGATTCATCATCTTTAGATTCAGCAAACAATTGATTCCATTCTTCTTGAGCAAGGATAGCGCTCCCTGGGCGGACTCGTTTCCCTGGGGCAACCTTTTAATTTTTTCCACTATTGCCCTATAAACTTGGTGAACGCTATTTGGAGAGGGCTGGCTTTTGTAAAAGGTAGATTATCGCCATCTGGCAGACAGGTTTTAGGACTCCCTTTATACATAACGGCCGCGGAGGTGACTTTTTCACCGGCAGAGGGCAGTGTTTCACTTGGGTTTCGTTTATAACGCGCACCTGAACTTTGCTTCAGTTTTTTGGGTACAAAATTTTGCGCGTTATACTCGAATATATACGGTAATTGTAAATTGTTATGTGTGTGTTTTTGCATGTTTAGTCAGCTAAATCCCCCATCCATCTCAATGGAAAAGGTATTATCATGTTTTAATAAATAACTTTCTTCTCTTTCCTTTCCAAGGGTCACGGAGGATGCTGGAGCAACAGGTGGAGGACACCTTGAATTGATTGCCAGCCAATTGCAGGGCACAATGAAACAGACAACCACTCACGCTCACAATCACCCCGTCACTGAGTAGCAATCGAAACCATACCAAAGTCAGACGGTGGAACCACCACACCATTAGGTGGTATGTTTTGCATGTATTTCATGCAAAACTGTAATACTTGTATTATTTTTAATGGATTTCGGGGTAATATTGGGGGCTTTACAACGGTTACGAAACCAGTTCTGAAACAAATAATTTCGTAAGTAGAGGTACCACTCACTGTATTTTTTTTCCGTTGTGTGGTAATTATACCATTTTTGTATACTTGTGTAGATTGCACCACATTTTCTTTATTTCACCCTACCATTTAGCCTGTCTCCCAGAGTGACCAAGTCTCACCCCTGCATTCCAGCCAACATCACCCCTGCTACAGTATTTATATCTACAGTCACGCATACACATTCTCGGTTGCTACCCAAGTGAGGACTTATTGACACAAAACACGTCCTAATCCCCCCTCTAACCTTGAGCATCACAAATGAACAATCGCAATGAGGCCAATGTTAACCCCAAAACTTCTCTTAATCATCGAAGTCATGGGCCTGGTGCTAGACAGGGGGCCACACATGCTAGTTTTTCAGCTATATGAACAAAAGCTACAGATTACACTAGACATGCCAAGGATTTGGGGTTCTCTAATTTATCAGCCTGACCAACTGGAAACGTACCTGATTAGAAGCTTTAGTGTTTCTGCTAAAAGGAGAGAAAGAGGGAGAATAACAATAATAATAGAAATACTCATACCACAATAGGGGCTCAGCATTTGTAGAGTTGATGTTGCCAATGCAAAGAAAAATGTATGTACGTTATTATTAAAATGTGTCCATGATTTGATTAGTATACACAACTGTGTCTTGTCATTGTCTTCCTTTTATGTCCTCTTTATGTATGCATCAGCGTGGCTGGTTTATTTCAAATTTGGGGTTTCACAAACTAAAACTAAAACATGTTATTTACGATTAGTTTTTCTTGCCTTAAGACCTAAATAAGATAAGAGAAATGAATGCTTGAATATATATATATTTTTAAAATACCAAATTACTCTGGTGTACCCGCTAAAATGCAATTATCTTTTTCAGTTCTAATTAAATTTGATTTGGAATGTTATATGTTTCATTCCTGTCTATAGTGGGATTTTTTTCTCCAAAAAAACTTAATATTGCAAACAATGATTATTGCTTTTAACAACATTTATCCACACCACCTTGACAATAACATTTTTACTGCGGTAGACGGAAGCAATGAATCACATGATACACTGCACTTGAAATCACCAGTTTCTAAAAAATATGGGTTGAACAGATGAATACTTTCTTGTATTATCAACATTTTATAACATCTAGTTAGCCTTAAATGAATGTCTCACTCTGTTTGGTAAAAATCCTGTCGTGCATATGATCAGAATAAGACCATGTTTTGCGTCAGTATTTCGTTACATATTGAAATACTGTGACATCTAAGCATGTGAGAATAATGGCAAGCCAGCTTCTTCTAATCTTTGTAAAGATTTGCAACATTGTTACCGGCAATTGCAATTGTAAACCAATGTCTTTTTTTAAAAACAATTTTTAGCTGTGGAACACTTTTTGCTTTGCAAAAATCTCAAGGCACACCACCAGCTGAAATTCTTTTAATTGAAACTGTTCTATTTAATTAAAACTCTTATATTGACACAAAACACGTCCTAATCCCCTCTCTAACCTCGAGCATCACAAATGAACAATCGCAATGAGGCCAATGTTAACCCCAAAACTTCTCTTAATCATCGAATTCATGGGCCTGGTGCACTTTGCCAAAAATTTATGCCTTTGAAGTCAAGCAACATCCAGTTGACGTTACATTAAAAATAAGCAACAAAACGTCTTTAATGTTGTAATATTACGATTTGAAACTTGTAATACTATATGGACTTATTGCTCATCATATTTTAATTTTGATCCCGTAATTACAAATTTTAATATTACAATGTATAGTTCTTGTAATTTCCTGCGGCACACTTGACCATAGCTCACACCACAACATTGTGACGCGGCACAGTGGTTGGGAAACAAATCATTTAATAAAAAAAAACGACATTGATCTATAAAATGAGATAATAAATCCCTTTAAAAGGTGATTACTTATTGATGAGTATGAACATCAGAAAAATGAAGTGAATTTCATCGTCAAGATGGGTAGATGTCACATAAAAAATGTGCTGCATTTCTTGTGCTAGTCTGTAATGGGTTAGCATCTTATTAACGCACCTTTTTTCCTTTAAAACTTATACCTATATACATATTCACACACACACATATATGTATATATATAATATATATATACATACATATATACATATATATATAATGTGTGTATATATGTGTGTGTGTGTGTATATATATATATATATATATATATATATATATATATATATATATATATATATATATATATATATATATATATATATATATACACACACATTTTTCCACAGTAGGACACAAATTGGGGCCATCCATCTCCAAATCAAAATCCTTGCAAATGTGGTACTTGCAGCCCCATGTCCAAAATCATTAAGACTTTAACCTCTTCAAGTCACAGCATCTCTCTGACCAATGTGAATAAACACATTAGCATCCAGAACCTGAGTCACACTAAGCTCTCTCCATAAATAAATAAAAACATTTCTACCCTGAGAAATTTGAAAACGACTGAAATGCAAAATCCTTGATCTCATTTTTGAATGCATGCCAAAACATATGACATTGCCTTAATAAAGACTAATGTCTGTCCATTCACCAATTCAGTACATTTGTGACCTGCAAAAGCTGTCCCTTACCTGTGGACATTTTATTCAGGAGACTAGAGTTAATGCTTCATCAAAAAAACGTTGCTTCAATCAGAAGTTGCATCTTTTCCATTAATCTGTCAGCCATTAAACTAACTTTGAGCCACAATTTCTACTCTAAGTCTCTCAAATTACACCTAATCCTCATCATGTTGGCCACATGAATGCTTGATCAGCTTGGCCAGATTTATAAAAACCCACCCCCTCCGTGTTCCCGCACATAACCTTTTAAACCCACCTTGACCCTGTCATGCCACACAAAAGCTTCCCGCTGTTTGGCCCACTCGACGTAGATTTCTCAGGCTCCCAAAGATTTAGTGCAATGCACATCAGGGAACGGCTATGTCACATACCAGCATGCTACCGAAGCAAAAGCGAGCGCTTCAAGAAGGAATGAAGTCTGAGTCACAGTATCTAAAACTATATAAATGTACCCAGTAGACTATCGGATATTGTTCTATGTCCATTATTCTATTTAACACATTTTAATTGGCCAAAAGGTACTCCAAAGTGATTCGTTGTTAGTTAAAGATGCGCGTTATTATTTTCATTCATGAGTGTGACATGCTACAGATTTTAAGTTATTAACGATTGCATGTTGAGAATGTACAACGAGTTTGGATTGGATGTGTTTATCGGTGTTCGATTGTTGATCCCTTGATCCACATGGCAAGTGTGTGGCATGTTAAAAAGTATCGGTATTCGATTATTGATGCCTTAGCACATAGCTTGGCAAACACGGGAGATCTTCCTCATAACAGTAAAAGTTGGATTGAAGAAACAACAACGCATCACTGTTGTGATTATTTCTCCCTGTGTTTCAAGATTAAATGCGGGGTGCAACTTGAACATCAACATTTTTTTCTCTCGCATTGAAGTGTTTGTAATTGGACTCTTCTGGTTGCATTAGAAGACATTCATCTTAATACGATTTTTTAGGACGTAGCCCACCAGTGCTCTAGTACAAGTACAAAATCAGTGTTGCCACAACTAGACTCGTGCATAAACTTATGAATCCAGTTGGGACTGGAGTCAGAACATCTTCAATGATATAACTAGTAGAATGAGGAAAAAAAGCCTCTAACATATTGATTTAAATATTTGTGGAAAATCTAATGAAACTAACGATGATCTTTTATGATACAATTTAGGAAATATAGTCTGGGAGAAAAAAAGTCATAATAACCATGATACCATGCCACAACCCCAAAATAATATTTTTAAAAAATGATTTATTCTCCGAGCTGCTTACCCTGAATTGGTCGCCATCTAATCGCAAAAAGTACTAAATCAAAAAACGAAATAAAATAAAATGCAGGGTTGAGTTTGAGAGAAGGGTTTATCATCTTGGTCAAGAAGTGAAGTCACCCGGATCTTATTATAAATCATTTATCGATTGCAATGATAACGAGCCACAATTTCATGTCAAAATCTAATGTAACTGTTGTTTAATACTCTCGAGGTTGTGCACTCACCACTTTTCCAGTGTCTCAGTGGTTTGAAATGGGATCTGGTCATCAGTACTGTCATCATATCTGTAGGTTGCGTTCCCCGGAAAGACGTGGGCCCTTCTGGGTTGAGAATAGTCATCTCAGTGTCAGTCGGGATGACACTACTGGAAATAATTCCCGTTGTTTCTTCCTCCTTTGCCTCCCATTCTTTTGTCCCTCGCATTCCCGAGGGGCTCGGTGAAGTTAAGGATAGGGTAGAGGGGCTCGGGGTGCTCTCGGGGCTAGACCAGAAGATTTTCCACCACTGCGCTTGGATAGGTGTGCACAAGAGGAGGAAAAGAACAAGAGAGATGCAAAGTGCACCCATTGTCCCCTCTGTGTGCACAAAAGTACAACAAGATGGCTCTGGTGAAGTTGAGGAATGATGGACTTCTCCAAAACGCTGAACATGCAGAGTCAATAACAAAAGGTCCAAAAGATGAAGAAATGTAAGCAATCTTCTGCCTTCTCACTGTTCCTGCTTCATCTATTCCCATGGTTTTTAACCACCCTCTATTTTTTGCCTCACTCCCCTCCCCGCCTCACTCTGCAATTAGTGACTCCCCCTCATTTAGCACTCCACAACACAGCAGACCTGATTTTCACTCCCTTGTCCGTTCACTCGGGTGGAAGGACAGATTTGAGAGAGAGCTCATTACTCTTTCCTTCTCTTCCTCATGCAGTGTTTTGCACACTCGAATCATTTAACTGTCCTACGTGAATGAACAATACAATTTAGCTTTTTCTCTGTTTTACATATAGGCTAGAAGTCAACTGTAATCTGTATGCACCTGGAGGAAAATGTAGCAGGTACTAAATTGTGGTTATGGTGGGTTAAAGCCTAGTGCAATAAACGTTGATGCAAGAGATGGGATCGACACTGATCCAGTCTTTCACTGTGTTGACACTTTCACACGATTGGCTATGTTCACAAAATGTCAACACATTACCATTAAGGCTTTTGAGCGCAAACGATAAAGAAGTAACATCCAAAACTTATGTTGAAGTTATATGTACTCTAACATGCTCCTAGAAGTGTTACTGGGTTTATGCCAGCGTTCGGTTCCTATGGGTGGCAAAATAATCCAAATTTGCAAGTCAAAACGCACTAGGTTCAATCAAAAACCCATGATTTGACTTGATTGTGATTTGAATGCTGTATTTTGGAGTTCCAGGAGAAAAAATATGAAAAAATACAGTAGACATAAAAAGAGAATGAATAAAGAAAAAACAAACTATCAAATAAGCAAACAAGCAATCTGAAATCTGACAAAACCAATAACACACTTAGGTTAACAAAAACGATAGTCAGCACAATAATATTAACAACATAATTTAGTTAGTATGCCCAAAGAAGGAGTAGAATTAAGAATTAAAAAAACTATTTTAACCTACACCCCTTCTCCACTTTCTAATTAACAATCAATCATCATGTTATGAATCCCATATTTACAAAAGAAACAAAATAAATAACCATATACATAAGCAATGGTAACCACATGGTTAATATATATATATATATATATATATATATATATATATATATATATATATATATAGTATATATATAAATGTGTGTACGTGTGAATGTGTGTGTGTGTGTGAATGTGTGTGTGTGTATGTGTGAGTGTGTGTGTATGTGTGTGTTAACGTGTGTATGTGTGAATGTGTGTATGTGTGAATGTGTGTATATGTGAATGTGTGTATGTGTGTGTAAATGTGTGTGTCTGCGTGTGTATATGTGTGCATGTGTGTTAATGTGTGTATGTGTGTATGTGTGTTAATGTGTGTATGTGTGTATGTGTGTGTATATGTGTGTATGTGTGTGTATATGTGTGTGTATGTGTGTATATGTGTGTGTATGTGTGTGTTAATGTGCGTATGTGTGAATGTGTGTATGTGTGAATGTGTGTATATGTGTGTGAATGTGTGTGTCTGCGTGTGTATGTGTGTATATGTGTGCATGTGTGTGTATATGTGTGTATATGTGTGTATATGTGTGTTAATGTGTGTATGTGTGTGTATGTGTGTGTATGTGTGTGTATGTGTGTATATGTGTGTATATGTGTGTGTATGTGTTCATGTGTGTATGTGTGTATGTGTGTATGTGTGAATGTGTGTATGTGTGTGTCTGCGTGTGTATATGTGTGTATATGTGTGCATGTGTGTGTATATGTGTGTATGTGTGTATATGTGTGTTAATGTGTGTATGTGTGTATATGTGTATGTGTGTATATGTGTGTTAATGTGTGTTAATGTGTGTATGTGTGTGTATATGTGTGTATATGTGTGTGTGTGTATGTGTGTATGTGTGTGTGTGCGTGTGTATATGTGTATATCTATGTAGTGTAAAAGAAATTATTTTAAAATATACAAATGGTGAATAAATCTAAAGCAATGACATTAAAAAAAAGTCAACCGATATGTCTCTCATATCGGAATTTGATATTTAAGATGTAGGTCATAAATGTGGTAAGATTTACCAGAAATAACAGTCTGTCCAAATGTTGAATCCAACTGAAATAGCAACTTTAATAATACAACAAGAATTTTTAAGCTCAGGTGATAGATTAGAGATATTGAGTATTTTAGGGGTTGAAACACCCACAACAAACCCCAAGGTGTGTGATCTCAAATACAGGAAAACCAGCTCAAAACAGAGAATAACGATATGATTTGATTATTTCGCCATCCATTATCTGTACCACTCATCCTCACAAGGCTCAGAGGAATTCTGGAGCCCCGGCTGACTTTAGGCAGAAGGTGGGTTCCAGTCTCAACTAGTTGACAACCAATCGCAGAACAAAAATATAAAGACGAGTCATACCAATGGACCATTCAGCACATCCAAACAACCTTCCTTGCATGTTTTGGGAATGTGGGTGAAACCGGAGAGGCCAGAGAGAAGCGACCCAGGCACGGGAAGAGTGTGTAACCTGCACACAGGGTGCTGGAGCCGGTGTTTGAAGCTTTGTACTCATAACTGTGACCATAGCTCTAGGAAATTAGAGTGGGGGTGTGAATATCTTCAAAATGAGGTTGACGGACACAAGTAAATTTGGTGCTGAGGCTCAATGATCATGTCAGCCAGCTACATGACATGATCATCGGATTGTGTTGTTGTGAAATAATTCAAGTTCATATTTGACACCATTTACAGAATTGCAAAAGTGCTAATCTCAGTAAAGACACATACAGGTATGCGTAGATGTAAAGCTATTGATAAGCATATAATGAACAGGTTTGAATTGGGCTTCACGCGTATTATGTTAGATGGTAGATGTTTTTGATATCAGTTGTTCATGTCCATTGCTTTCTTTCCGGCTACTGTATTACTTGCACTATAAGGTGTAACTAAAGACGGCAGTGCACCTTATAATTTGATGCAGCTTGTATATGGATCAATACTGGTTAATTATTGTCTGAAACTCCCTTTAGCTCAGCTACATTTAGTTCATGTATAACACAACCCCTAACCACTACTACTACTACTACGAGAGCGCCATCTAGTGGATGTATAACAAAACACCCACTAGTACCGCTACTACTACTGGCATTACTACTATTACTACTACTGGCATTACTACTATTACTACTACTGGCATTACTACTATTACTACTACTGGCATTACTACTATTACTACTACTGGCATTACTACTATTACTACTACTGGCATTACTACTATTACTACTACTACTACTACTACTGGCATTACTACTATTACTACTACTACTACTGGCATTACTACTATTCCTACTACTACTACTGGCATTACTGCTATTACTACTACTACTACTACTACTACTACTGGCATTACTACTATTAATACTACTACTACTGGCATTACTACTATTACTACTACTACTACTACTGGCATTACTACTATTACTACTACTACTATTACTACTACTACTACTACTACTGGCATTACTACTACTGGCATTACTACTACTACTACTACTGGCATTACTACTACTACTACTGGCATTACTACTACTACTACTGGCATTACTACTACTACTACTGGCATTACTACTACTACTACTGGCATTACTACTACTACTACTGGCATTACTACTACTACTACTGGCATTACTACTACTACTACTGGCATTACTACTACTACTACTGGCATTACTACTACTACTACTGGCATTACTACTATTACTACTACTACTACTACTGGCATTACTACTATTACTACTACTACTACTGGCATTACTACTACTACTACTGGCATTACTACTATTACTACTACTACTACTGGCATTATTACTATTACTACTACTACTACTGGCATTACTACTATTACTACTACTGGCATTACTACTATTACTACTACTGTCATTACTACTATTACTACTACTACAGCACCCACAGCGGCCCTCGAGGACCGGTTTGGAGACCTCCGTTCTAATCTAACTACTTGTACAACAATTTAAGGGGCATTACTTTCGATAAGGCCATTTAAGGAAAACAGGAAAAATGTTTATGAGCCCAGTAGATGGTTTTTGTGGGGTTGATTTTGGTGACGTAGTGATGGCAAACATAGGGATTCCTAATTCAGCCAAATTGTCAAATATTTTTTTATAAAAGAAAAGGGAAGACATTGAAAGCTCAGATTTATGACGCAGATGTTCTTAAAACTAGTCAGTATGTAGTGTCTATATATTATGTATGATACACTAGTGACTAGTGTATCATAATGTATGGAACATTGTGTTCAAATTAATGTTATACCATTTTAAAAGTGGTTTGTAATCAATTCCAACCCATGTGTACAAAGGTGTCTACTTGAGATTGTAGTATGGGTTTCTCGCATATAAGCCGTTGGAATAAGCACTGGCTATTGAAATGACTAATTGTCTGAATGGTGAAACCAGGGTGCGATTGTTGTTAGAATACACTAATAGATAATGGGAAGAATGGTCGGATACCCTCTAATGGAGCAGATGATAGGTTTAGTGTGGCTGAGGAAACTGGCCTTTGGCTCGAATCCTTGTGGATTAGTCACAGAGGAGGGATAGAAAGTCTGGGGTGGTCTGCTAGGCTTTTAAGGTTACTTTAGGGATTTGTTAGTTCAGATAAGAGAGTGAGCTGCAATGGGTTGGCTTAAACAGATGAACTATCCTTGTCTCATCCACCCAGAATGATAGCTAACGAAAATTTGGTAAATAAGATTTCCATTGCAGTAGTGCTGTGAAAGAAGCAACCATACATTTACTTATAATACTCATCTCAACAATTGTACATGAAATTTCCCGAATACGGCATGAATAAAGTTATCCAATCCAATCCAATCCAATTTCTCTATAGTCACAAAAGGCAAGGAAAGTGTATTTTTATGGCCCTAAATTAATCAAAAGATCCCCAAGTGCTTCACACTTCACACATTTGAAAGACAGCTGACATTAAACAGTGAAATAAATGAATAAATAACACTAAATTAGCAATATTGATAAATAAAATAAATAAATATGTTATTAAATCAAGCCACAGCAACATTATTAATGACTTCCTTCAAAATACAATTGGTGGTAGATTATAAACACTTAAACATTGAGTCAGAGCCACTGTCCATTAAGGGTGACCCCATTTAGGGCCTCTGGATTCCAGGGAAAGTAACCCCTTCACCTCCCTCTCACTTTCCGCTCTACCCAACAATTATGACTAAGAACTCTAATTGGTTTACTGTCAGAACCAATCAGAGTAACTAATATAAATTTATTATGACCTGTAAAATGGCTTTGAAGCCCATATTTTGAAAATGTTAAAGATTGCTGGCATCACAGACACAATGTAAAGTGTATTAATGGTGTTTTATTTTTAGATTTTTCTCTCAAATGGTTAGAACTGGAATAGTTACTTTTACAGTCGACATTTATGCAATAGAAAAGAAAGTACGTATTGCAATACATCTGAGGTGTACCGTTGCCCAGCAGAATTGACCCAAACACGGGGTCTTATTACCCTCTAGCGGTCATAAAAAACAATTCAGGACAGGAACAAACTCAAGGACTCCAAAAATTTGAGTGCTGAAATTTGTCAGTACTGATGTCAATACATTTTAATGATTTTTTCACCTTAAATATGCTATTTGATACGGGGATACCTGCCTACAGTTCTTTTCTTTGGTAAAAGGTATGACATCTCAGACAAATTTTGATTGGAACTAACTTTCTTAATACAAAACAGCATACTGAACATTAAGCAAGCATTCATTCACCCATTTTCAGTGCAGATTTTTGTATAACAACAACATGACTTTGTGGGAGAAGTGCACTCCTGAACTAATTGTCCAGGAATAGAATGGGACAAAGAAGGGAAAAAAACGACACATTACACTTAAAATCATACTTATGGAAAATTCAGCATCTTGAATTAATGCACGTTTTGAGACGTATGAGGAGGCATGCAAAACTTACACATAGAGGCTGGAGCCAAGATCCGAACCCCAAATAGATGTGTCAATTAAAGCATGACCCAAAAAAGTAAAAATACAGTAATCCCTCGAATATCGCGGTTAATTAATGGCCGCGATAATCGAAAAATCGCGAAGTAGGGTCACCCCTTTTATAACTACCTTTTTTGTCTTCAATGCAGAATCCTATTAGCAGGAGTGGCTTTGAGTTTCAGCGTGGATTTTAAAATTTTTATGAACTAAAAAAATAAAAAATATAAAAAAATTAATAGCAGTAAAAAAATTGCAAAGAAGTGAATTCGCAATAAGTGAAGTTGCGGTAATCGAGGGAAGACTGTACATCACTGTCTATATATTCAAATAAAGCAGAACCATGAACGGAAGGGTACAAAGGTCAAACAGAAAGGACCTGTTCTCAGGTAATGGGATACGTCTTTCTCTCATTTACCCTCATTCACTCTTGCTTTTACACTACACACACATTTGCACACATGCGCAGCCATTAATCAATGACACCAGTGTTGAAACCTAACTTTTCTCATGCACTTCCCCCAGCTTCCCCGCTCTCTTCCCCTCCCCCTACGATGTGTTTTCATTTCATATTTCTTGACCATGTTCAGTCAGGAAGGGCAGAGCAGCTCTTTTTAGAAAGTCCAAAGGAAGAAGAAAATATATCACTGTGTGCAGGAAGGAGACACGACACTCAGAAAATAGAAACAACTAAAACTGGCATGAGGCATGTGATGTGAACACAAGAGTAAAGAAATTTTAAGTGTCATTTTTGGCTTGGGTTGAACTTATTTAACTGTTTCCAGAACGTAAAGTGGCAGTAGTAAAATAATAAATTGAAATTGGTTAAAAGTGGACCCTGATCTGTATAGGTTTTCCTTATGTTGATACTTGCCACAATTTGAACACTGTTAGAATTTTGATGTGACACAAGCAAAACTGATCTTTAAAGCAGGAGGGAACAAAAAGAATATTTAGGGTAAAGGTGAAAATAGGTTATCGCAAGTGGATGCCTCCCCAAGGCCAGGATTAACCCAAACATTTGACCCTGCAAACAATGCCATGAGTCCTGATCCAGGACCTTTTCTTTGACTTTTACAATTGTCACCACACCAACATCAGCATCTTCAATGAGAGCACTTTCAGCTGGATGAGTTAACAAAATTATGTTGACTGTTTTTTAAGTTATAATTTATTGTTTCCTTAATGTTATAAAGGATCTTAAAAGAATTATTTGACAAAGAATTTAGATAAGTCGAAAAGTGAGAACTGTGTTGTACCGCTGATGGCGCCTGTTTTGTCATCTTAAATGACCTCATCTCATTTTCTGAACCGCTTTATCCTCATTAAGGTCGTGGGGGGTGCTGGAGCCTATCACAGCTGACTCCAGGCCAGAGGCGGGGGACACCCTGAATCGGTGGCTAGCCAATCGCAGGGCACAAGGAGACAAACAACCATTCAAGCTCACACTCATGCCTAGGGGCAATTTAAAGTGTCCAATCAGCCTACCATGCATGTTTTTGGAATGTGGGAGGAAACCGGAGTACCCAGAAGAAACCCACGCAGGCCCGGGGAGAACATGCTAATTCCACAAAGGTGGGATGTGACCTGGATTTGAACCCAGAGTTGTGAGGCCGACGCCCTAACCACTCGTACCACCGGGCGGCCCCTTAAATTACCTTAATAGGTGTAAATCATCAATTTCATGATGATACTATGATTTTAATTATTTGGATATTCCTTTATTCATTTGGTCGCAGGGGATGCGGGAGCCTATCCCAGGTGACTTCGGGCACGAGGCGGGGGCAAACACTTATTTGGTGACGGGCAAATCGCAGGGCACAAGGAGACGGACAACCATTCACGCTGACACTCATACCTAGGAGCAATTTAGAGTGTTCAACTAGCCTAGAGCGCATGTTTTGGAATGTGGGAGGAAAGCGGAGTACCCGGAGAAAAGTCCCATGCAACCCCAGGGGGAACATGTAAACTCCACACAGGTAGGTGTGGACCTGGGATCGAAACCTCAATCTCAGATTTGTGAGGTTGACATGTTAACCACCAATCTACCGGGCTTCATTGTGTGGGCATCATTACAATAGTTACCAAATTCAATTCAAGTGCATTCAATTAATGTAATGCAATATTCTGGAAATATTTAGCACAATAAGTGATATTTGGAAAAAAAAACCAATAAAAATACAAGGAAATTTTCCCCATGTTAATGAAACCCATTATAACAAAACGTCAAACCTAAATTATAATAATGCAGATTTGTGTTTTGTGCTGATTATTGACAGGCACAACATGACCTTCCCCTTTAGGCATACAGATAAGAACTTCACATTGAAAAATCAAGCTGCATTATAATGCCAGTGCTGCATTTTAATCAGAAAAGACAGAGGCTCACAAATTCCACATTAACATGACCAAGATGATGTTGTGAACATACAGCATATGTAGTCTACAACCTATCTACTACATACCCAAAATTAAATGCAAGCAAGGTACAGTCTCCAGGTGTGTAGGTGAACTACTGTAATTTTGACATGTAAGCGCACTAGCAAATAAATATTTAATTTGGTAATGCATTGACAGCATCCACAAAAAAGATTTTATTTCTCTATCTATTTTAATTTAAATTGCCAACCAACATATGTACACGTACGGAGATGCATTGTCCGGGTGAATTGACCTCGACGCTAAACAATGGCACTTGAGCATGTCAATATTGTTCATATTCCAAATGTCCATATGTTGGTGTCAACCCAAATATCCATTGCTTCACAATATACCCCAACTCATGTTAACCGACACACTGCTCACCACAGACTGCGATGCGAAGAAACCAAACAAACCATAATGCCGGTGGCTACGGAAGCCTGATTTCTGCAAAAATCTGTGTGATTTCAGAACAGGTTCGGACCCCGTTGCAGTCACTTTTCCATCTTGGAACAGAACCAAAAACACCTATACGGTGAGGTTTCAAGACAGTTGTTACCCGTGACCGGACGTTTCGTCGAAAGACGTTTGGTCCCCGGACTTTTGGTAGAACGGACGTTAGGTAGAACAGACATTTGGTAGAACGGACGTTTGGTCGCAGGGTTCGCTCGCTGTCAAATTATGACAGCGTTTACTGTTGATATTTTGATATTAGATATTTAGATATTAAACTCACTCTCTCTCTCTCATGGTTATAATTTTGAGAGCTGGTTTCATCAGTAACAACCCGGCGACCAAACGTCCGTTCTACCAAACGTCCAGTCGACCAAACGTCCGGGGACCAAACGTCCGAGGACCAAACGTCTTTTGACGAAACGTCCGAGTACCGTTGTTACCATAGTTCACTGGGTTGTATTCACACCAGCTCAAAAGGTTTCCACCACTAACTTTTTTGGGTTTAGTCCAGACCAAACAGTGCAGGTGACAATAAGCCAATATGTCTGCCAGACATAATCAAAACAAATACTAAAAACAAAACCCAATTACTAGATGGAAGCAGATCATAGACAGGCCATGTTTTTACCAGCAGCCCTTGAGTGTTAGGTTATTAAGACAATTGTCAAGCTTGATCACATAAGACACTTGCTTTCTCAACAGCACACTGCAAGGCCTGGAGTATAATGCAGACAAAGGAATGCATTGTTTGGCCTTCGGAGATCAGAGGTGACCATCTGCAGAGCACTTGTTGCCATGACACAGAGTCCCTCGGACCTTTATCCCATCCTACTTGTCAAAAACCCCTGCCATCCGTCCGCTCACCCGAATTTCACCCCCTGAAAAGCACAAAGAGTTTCATCCAGTGATGTTTTTGCATGGCTTGTGCCCACTGAAGAAAGTGGAGCAATCTGGTTGGCGACAGACTCTTACTGTGCGCAATGAAAGACAACCTTCTGAGAAAATTTAAGAGGAAAATATTATCTCATTTTTGGTGCACGGTGTCATTGGCAGAGCACCAATATAGATTGCTCACTTGACAACTATTGTTTAGAAGTCTCAACAGCAAGTTGTGACAATCATGTTGGCTTCATTAAAAGCTTAATGGGCAATCAACTTCAAGGGATTTTTCACATCCTGTTAGGTTATTTATTGTTACTAAAGGGCAGCTGATCCATCTCATTTAGTCGGGGTTTCTCCATTGTTATGACTGAAAGACTGTCAACTAGTTTCCGATGTTTTTGGAAAGTGATGATGACGTGATCTAAACACATTTTCAATCTCTTCCATGGTTGCCATTATACATATATTTTGCTGTCTGTCAAATTCAGAAAATGCCGATTTGCATTTACTACATGTACAGTGTGTACATGTATATTGTTTGATACTATGTTTTGTAATTATTTTTGTTTGTGTATTTGGAGTAAAGTGAGTCGAGACCTTTCTTAAGGGTCATATCGAATTTAGAGGACATTTTGGCCTTCAATTTTTAAATTTTATGATAAGTATTCAAGCATGCTTTCACTCAGTTTGGTCTCTTGACAAATAATTTTATGTTGCAACGGCATCTTTTAATATTTTGTATGTTGATTATTTCAAACTTGAATGTTGGGAAGTAAAATGTCTTCCAATTCTGGACACAAAAGGCTTGTTTTGAACTCTAAAAACGCACAAAGTACCTTTGCATCTACTGTTTTGTATGTCATTCAGAATTCCTCACAATTTCTGGGTATCTTACCTACAACTATTTGGTTAATCAAAGTGTGCCTGCCCATCGTAAGTAAATATACTACATAATCCTAGTGAATTTGGCTTCTCACACACACCTCTTTGTGTTACTTAGGTAAGATAAGATCAACCTGTCAGTAAGTGCTGGTCCACGGCATCTGTTTCGTTATTGACACCCACTTTCATCTATATTGTGTTGGTCAAAGGTTCTATTCAGACTTCATCCGAGTCTTGATACACAAACATGCCATTGATTGACAGAAATTTATCAGCACCCTATTTTTTTATTTAAATTAGACTGTTCTGTATTTTAAAGTCAAATGTGTGTTTTACCAATAAATGTATTTGATGTTATGTGACCAGTATGTACATTTTGGATCAATACGAAGTTTTTTTTAAATTATAAAACTGATCATTTCAAACTTCTTGCAAGTTTTAGATGTCACAGGTTTATGAATGTACAACTGCTCTTTCAGGACAAAAAGCTAGATAATTGAAGTGTATCTTTTCATGCTATAAATTAATAGCTGATTGGCATATTTGTATCAAGAGCTAACTAAAATTTAAATGAGACCGTTTTGTATTTTGAATTCAAATGTCTTTTACCAGCGATTCTTGTGTGATCAGTATGTAAACATTGGATTGGGTCAGCAGTATAAACTTGGTTTTATTGTAAACCTGATAATTTCCAAATTCTTGTCAGTTCTTTATGTCACAGTTATATCTCTATGAACATAAAACTGCTCTTTCAGAAAGAACACTTAAAAGCTGTGATTGAATGTGTTATTTAGTTACTTGAGAAAAGTATAAATTGTGAACAGAGCATCATTTTAGATGTATCCTAATGTAAAATTATTATACTTATACTATTTTATTACAATAAAATTCAACAATCACTTACATTAAGCACACAAGAGATGCATAATCAGTTGAAGGCTTTTCCGAACTCTATGGAGTCGTCCAATTAGTAAACAGGCATTCTTTGCAGCCTTTCTGCCCAAAGCATAGCATGTATGACGCACACAATGATAATGATTCATGATTAACTTTTTTAAAGTAACCATGGAAATGGGAGATACAAACAGGAGCAGTCACTCATGTACGTACAATAGAGTGAATGAACAAAATTCGGCCCAAAAAAAAACGTCAAAAGACAGTGCCTGCCATTTTCTAGGTTGCTGACTTCAACATGTCTTCAACATAACAGTGGGAACTAAGGTTGTACTTTGTCACATCCCATTATGAACAACACAACGTTGTTTTCTTTAGGGATCCAAGTTTCCACTGAATGATATTTGTTCCCATTAAATCCCAACTGGTTGGCTGCTGTGCCATTACCTTTTACAGTTGTCCCATTGTATTCAACTGTGCTCCAAATCCAAATCACTGTTGCTCATTGAAAACATTACAGACCCTACCCTGAGTCGGTCCAATCCTAATGTACTGACGACATTTAGTAGGACCCTCTCTCGTGTCATGAGCGACCAAGCCATGTAAACAGATCCGGTTTCTGTATGACAAAATGCTTATTGGAGCTGGCAAGAAATCATGTCAAAGATGGAAACTGGTTGAAAAGCAGACAGTGGATTCAGTGTTAGAGTTATGAAGAAAGACAATTACTGCAAATATGGAAAAGTTTATGTCTGTTTTCACACGCTTACCATGAATTCAGATTCCTAAAACATATACAGTGCTGTTATTAACCACAATATGAGTTGGATTATCTACTGCAGTAGCACCTGGAGTAGGTTGAAAATAAAATCCCCTTTCAAAGTCAAGCAAGCGCAATTTCAAGTAAAGTCTTATATATTTATATAGTCAACAATGTCTAAAATGGCTTCACTCATACCTGTCAACCTCGGCCAATTAATTCCCCATTTAATGATTGCAATTCCCCTTATTAAGTGATAATAAACCATACAAATGCAACACGACACATATTTATTCACATAGGGCGCATTTAAAAGACTAAAATTTTCCCCAAAGTGGACGGGGTGCCTAATTAGTTGGTGCGCCTTTGCACTGAATTCAAGATTCTGTAGATGTCGCTGTATGATGCTGACAGCTTGACTGTCTGGGTATATTAGTTGTTGACGCACTATTTATATATAGTGTAAAGGCGGACCCGTGTTAGGGGAATGCACGTGCGCATATCATGCTTAAAGGATGACAATATAAGCAGTCGACGATGACGTTTTCGTCTGCTACCAGTGACCGAGACGATCCGGATTAGAGCCGAAATATGTAAAACAAGATTGGTTTGACAAAAACGTATTTTAAAAAAACCGTACAAAAGTTATTATTTGGCGTACACATTTTGAAATGATAAAAAAGGTATAAAATACAGGAAAAACATAAAGTTGACAGGTATGCCTTCACTGGCCCACACTTGTTTAAATGACTAAAAAAGCGAACAAGTGCACATCTCATTTCATCTCATTTTCTGAACCGCTTTATCCTCATTAAGATCTCGGGGGGTGCTGGAGCCTATCTCAGCTGACTCTGGGCCAGAGGCAGGGGACAACCTGAATCGGTGGCCAGCCGATCGCAGGGCACAAGGAGACGGACAACCACACACACTCACACCCATACTTAGGGTTAGTGTCCAATCAGCCTACCATGCATGTTTTTGGAATGTCCGAGGAAACCTGAGTACCCAGAGGAAACCCACGCAGGCCCAGGGAGAATATGCAAACTCTTCACAGGTGGGACGTGACCTGGATTTGAACCCAGGACCCCAGAGCTGTGAGGCCAACGCGCTAACCACTTGCCCTACCGAGCCCCCCCAAGTGTACTTTACCAACATATTTTTAGCTATTTTCTAGATTCTTCATTAATATGATAAAAATATAGGATACTTACTAACCATCCACACTTGCAGGGCATTTACACATATGGAATATATAAATTGCATTTTTTTGGAAGCAGACACTACAGGAAAGTCAGAGGCTCAGATGGACGTTCTAACCTTCAGAATATTGGGCAGATAGTACTATGCCTACCATAAAAGAAAAACCAAAAAGAAGGGTAGTTTCAGATAATGGGGCAATTTTATGTGCTAAAATTGGTCACCTGTTCTCAATGAAAAAATGTCCAAGAGATGCATTAAACTACTGTAGGCCATGTTGGAAAACTTACAATTTAGAAGAGAATGTACAAAGCGAACAATGCTTTCTATTGTACAGAAAGGTTCTTATAACTAATAACAAAACGTTCACTCTGGTATTTTTAAAACCCAAATTTTGCCAGTTACGAGGTAGTTACTCTCAACCTGGCAGTGGTTTTAATGAGCTGTTTAGTATGCGGGGAATAAATAATTTGACCATAAAAGTGCTAATGTTTCCATAAACTGAAATGCCAAAATGCACATGCTTGAACAAGAGTGTCCAAACTACGACCCGCGGGCCAACTGCTGCACAGTTGTAATTGGCCTGCAGCAAATGAAGAAAATATCAATTAATATGGCCTCCATAAAAGCTTAAATTCAGCCTGCATTCTGTTTAACCTCTCATCTTTAACACTGGGGCTTGTCACTTAAATAGTGCCTCTTCATTAATTAGTTCAGGGTTCAAATGCTGACATGTTGAAGTCAACGTAGAAAACTGGATAGAATTTCAGTATTTGGATTTACATTGAAAAATCCATAAAAAAAAAATTATCTGATGAGATAAATTCTCCAATTTGTGTGGTTCCTCGTCTCTCACCTATGCCATTCAAAAACAATAGAACATGTTTTTGCATGTTTGTTTTTAATGATTTTCTTATATTGTTTCCCTTATGTGTGTTTCGCACATCTTCGATACAAAATTGGAACAGATTGATCAATTGTAAACGATTTAGTTGGTAGGATATTGAGGACCATGAAACAAATGAGAGAATTTACCTATAAAATGTGTCTCTACTTGTTAATAATCCAAGTTATGAAACCACTTATGGAACTAATAAATTTCCTAAATAGAGGTATGCACATGCAATGCCATTGTATAAATTAAACCTCTAGATTTTTTTGTTGCATTAAATCATTCACTACCATCAACAGTTATGGACATTAAATCCATTTCAACTGGGAAGGCGGTTAATGAGGGATCCTGTTTTTCAACCTTTTACGATAATAGACTTCAAATCCGGGCGGCCTGGTGGCGCGAGTAGTTAATGCGTCGGCCTCAAAGCTGTAGGGTCCGCGGTCCAAATCCAGGTCACGTCCACCTGTGTGGAGTTTGCATGTTCTCCCCGGGCCTAAGTGGGTTACCTCTGGGTACTCCAGTTTCCTCCCACATTCCAAAAAAAACATGCATGGTAGGCTGATTGGACACTCTAAATTGCCCTAGTATGGGTGTGAGTGTGCATGGTAGTCCGTCCCCTTGTGCCCTGCGATCGGCTGGCCACCGATTCAGGGTGTCCCCCGCCACGGGCCCGGAGTCAGCTGGGATAGGCTCCAGCACCCACAGCCCTAATGAGAATAAAGCGGTTCAGAAAATGAGATGAGATGAGAATTAAGTACAGTTACTCTGTAAACTAACTAAGTATTTGCACACGTTGAATCACTATAGCAATTATTTAAAATCCACGCACTAACCAATCAACTGCTGGAACATCTTCACTCTCTTCAATAAACATAAAGTCCCAAATATGTTTTTAAGAGTCTGAGGGATTTGTTTGTGGGATCTTCACCGAGGAGAACAATAGGTCACTGATGATGCTAACTATCAATTTTGTAGTTTATCAATCTGAAGTTAAGCCATGCTTGTGTATTTTATCTATCTTTGTATACTGTGAAAACATCATACTGGGACATTTATGTGTCTCCCTTAAACTATTTCCATTTTCCACAATGTAAGAAGCATCAAGTTTTTAATAAATGTTTTTGTAAAATGATGCATAAAGATACATTGAATGATGCTTTGAGCCCAAGAGCTAATCAATACAAAATTTAAGTGCCTTTATCAAACAAAACAAACATTAGAAGATAACATAGTGTTTCTGGCAGGGAATGCAGTGTTTTTGAATTTTTGCGACAGCGGTTATATTCAGTAGGCTAATTAGATTCTAAACAGCTTTTATAAGTAAAAGGACAGCATGAGAAGAAGCACGAAAGTTACCTTCCGAAACCTGCGAAGCCGCAGAGCCACAGCACAGAAGGACAAGATGCACAACTTGAGTCCACCTGAGGAGAAACACCAGCCATTAGTTCCGTTTTGTTATTAAATTTAGAGTTTAAATCTGTGAGACAAGATAGCTCCATGTATATTGAGAAAGGTGAGTTTGAATGGACCTCTTGTCTAAGGTACGGTGATGTATAGGACTGAGAGACTTTGAGACAAAATTGGTGATAAAATAGCTTGTTTCTATAACACCATGCAAGCAAATTAGTCTTACCCTTGCAGCATTATGAAAGCAAATGTTTTACAAATCCACGGGACAAATCCAAGTGCATATGTGTGATTAAATTCTGCCTAAATTTGTGCTCCCCCTGTCTCATAGCTCTCCCTCTCCCTCTCTGCAGTACAAAAGCTCTCTCAGTTCTGAGTTGAGTTTTCAGGCCCACAGAGTTGGGAAATGTGATTCCCTTGGTGAGAAACCCCACCCTTAACCCACTCAATTGACCCTCCCGCCCTCACTAGGTTACTTCATGGTCAATTTTCTCTCAATAGTTTTAGTATGATGCCTTCATAAAAACAATCAAAGTAGCCGACTAACTAACTAAGAAACAAACAGATAAACAAAACTTACCTTCAGATTTAATGTGTCACGTTTTTCCTTCTAGTTTATAGTTAATCCATCGAACCAAACTACTTTGTATGTACAGTGGTATTTCTACTTACAAATGCTTCTAATTCCATATGAAATAGTGAGGTCACAAAAAGCTTTGATGGGAAACATTTTTTCCAAGATTTGAAAAAAAATGCAAGTTATGGAACGTCTTACGATATCAGGCATCCCCCGAAACATAAATACACTTCCTGTATCCATTGCAGTGGTACCTCGACCTACGATCAGCTCTACCTACGACATGCTCGTGGTACGATGAAAATTTCGATCGAATAATTCGCCCGCGATACGATCAAAATTTTGAGATGCGACCAAGCCAGGTGGCCATGACATGAGAGGCTGTTTATCATTGTAGCACACTGTCTTTTTTGCCGGATCTCTTTCGTGTATAACAGATATCTACGAGCACTGAACGATTTATTCAGACGAGTTTCGACCAGGAAACGCACAACGCGCATGCGCGGGCAAAAAGAGGGCTTTCTGGGTAATGAAGTATTCTCGTGCACACAACACCGATAGGCAATGGCACCCTTTCTCAGAATAAAACTTCATTACCCACAATCAATACGTGGGTGAGGCTATTGCATTTCCTGTTTTCGCCCTAGCATGTTAAATCCCGTTGGCGGAGCGATCGATAATTCAAGACTACTTCTCGTTGGCAAGTGGTCGTGTTTTATCCTATTGTGAGGACATCTGTGTGCATCATTTTCGGAATATTTTGAAGGGAATACGTACAACAGCAAACAGCCCATCGATAGCGAATGTGAGGGTGGAGGCGTGGCAAACAACTAACCCGGCCAGAACGAAGGTTAAAAAAAATTGAATTCAGTTTTGTGTAAAGTTACATTAAACGTATGTTTGAGTGTGTCTGTATATATTAATCCAAGTTAATTTAAATTTGTTTGTTCGGTTAAGAGTGCGTTGTCGTGGAAAGTCCCCCGGAAACCCGAACACAGGTGCATGGGACAATGAGCATTGCAGACGTTATCAAAAAGGGCTGACAATCTCTGATTTTCGCATTTGATTGGATAAAATAGTACTAGTATCGAGAAAATCTCACACAATTCCCAGAAAAAATGTCTTTTGCAACAAGAGTCGTTTTCTACACAATTATGCATTAGAAAAAAATATTTCTGTTTTTTTCACTTTGATGCACACCTTTCCTTGATGATAAAAGTGTTATCTGTTGTTTGTGTATGTGTGTATTTTCCTCAACGTGATGGGTTTGTCTTCGTGCCAGACAAAGCCAAAGGGATCAACGGGCTCAGAGGGCGTTGCTCCGAGAATGCCCATGCTATGATGTTAACACCCCATTATTAGCAGAAACAGGAATGATAATGGCCCTGGAGAAAATAATATGTGCCCCGCATTTCCTCATCCTCTGGCTCCCTTCCTCTTTGTGGAAAACATTCCCTTGCCAGAGAGGCAGGCCACTTTTGTTTGACCTCTTGAGCTCTTCTCCTAGATGGAGCTGTCAGATAAACAACCTTCCTCAAGGAAAAGGATACTTAGCCCAAGCATCAGAGACTAAGAAACAATCAAGACAAAGACAATACCTGGAATGCGGGGGAGTATTCCTTTCCCATTGGCACCTAGAAGAATCACATGAACACAAGAGTTTAACTTGTGAAAGATAAGATGATTATACAGGATCACATCAGATTTAAAGAGTTTCTTTTTTTTTCATTTCATTTTACAAATCGTTTTATCCTCACTAAGGTCGCGGGGGGTGCTGGAGCCTAGGGGTGGCAAGGGACACCCTGAACTGGTGGCCAGCCAATCGCAGAGCACGAGAAGACGAACAACCATTCACTCTTACACTCATACCTCGGGGCAATTTAGAATGTCCAATCAGCTTACCATGCATGTTTTTTGGAATGTGGGGGGAAACCGGAGTACTTGGAGGAAACTCACGGAGAGAACATGCAAAACTCCACACAGGTGGACCGACCTGGATTTGAACCCAGTACTCCAGAACTGTGAAGCCCACGCGGTAACCACTCATCCGCCGGGCTTCCGATCCATAGCACACAAAAGATATATAATTTTCCCTATTATTTACTGTGTTTTACATAAGATAAGGCTGACGCAAAACCCCACAAGTTTAATATGTTCCTAAATTAAGTCAGTAAATGTTTTCAACAACAAAATGAGAACATGAAACACTTGAAATACTGAGCGACGCTATCTAAACCTTTCATTCATTCATTTTCTGAACCACTTCATCCTCACAAAGGTCCCGGGGTGTGAAGGAGCCTATCCCAGCTGACTTTAGGGCTGGCCAATCGCAGGGCATAAGGAGACAGACAATCATTCACGCTCACACTCATACATAGGGGCAATTTCAAGTGTTCAATCCGGGCCTACCATGCATGTTTTCAGGGTGTGGGAGGAACCCGGAGTGCCCAGAGAAAACCCACAGAAGCCCGGGGAGAACATGCAAACTCCACACCGTGAGGAACGACCTGGGATAGAACCCACAACCCCAGAACTGTGAGGCCATGGCGGTAACCAGTCGACCGCCGGGCCACTCAGAATGTCTAATTCTGCTAATCTTAATCTTTCCTTTTTTTAACAGTGCACAAAATTAAGTTATCCAATGGCACCCATTCAGTATCTGTGTATCAAGAATGTAGTTTACCAATATACTGCTCCTACCTTTTTACAAAACTGTAGATTTTTGTTCAGTTTTACATGTTAAATGTCACAAGCTCAGGATCTCAATCTGGGAGCAAAAGATTGAAGGAACTCTGGAAAGAAATATAATATGTAAATGAGACCAGTTTACTTCATAATACTCTTACAACATTACTGTCAGATTTTATTTGTGGGTGTGTTGTGTGCGTCCTGACCCAGCAAACTAATGGCTGCTACTCACAAAAAGCCATTCACTGACAGCCAACTTTCCCTAGCCTGACAAGAACAATTTAGGAGTATAATTGATTTTTGGAAAGTGTATTTGCATGAGCCTGTTAGGTAGGAGATGCCAAATACGTATTATCAGGGACACTGTCAAGAATGGAAGAACATGAATGCAATACAATATGTTTTTCATTTATAAAACAATGTGCATGACAAAAACAAACAAATAAACAGGAAGTTGAAACCTATTAGGGGCGACAGTGCTAAAGATGCTTGAGGGGGTTATCCATTGAATGGCGGATTGGCAGTTCAAATCCAGCTCCCATCAGTGCTCATTGTCGTCTCTTTGGGAAAGGTACCTGCCTGTGTGAAAGTGGTGTCAGAATTAATGGTTGATCGAGGTGAGGTGGAGCAAATTTGGTGCCTCGCTTCTTTCTCACAGCCCCAGTTCAGCCGGGGCTACAATGGTAGTGAGGTGAAACTATAATGCCCTGTCCTTGAATGTCTTGAAAAGTGCTAAGTAAATATCATAATATATATTATCAATATAAATTAAGTAATATTTACTGTGAAAACATATGGCATTGTCAAAAGGGAACTTTTAAGAAGCCAAAAAGAAAAATCAGTAATTTCATTCTTCAGTCCTTTTTCCAAAACCAGAAACTACAACGAGCCATTATGAATTGCATGGGATTTCTACGTCATGAAGATTAAGCACTCTCCTCCAATTTCAAGATCCCTTCATCCCTTCAAGATCCCTTCATCCCTCCAAACATACACCCACCCTCAGTCGGGCAAAGAAATTATAAACTTTGGCTGCAGGAACTTGGCTTGGTTGAATCTTCTTTGGTATCACTTTGATCTTTGGGGTCACTGGTAGTTGGGAAGCCGAACAAATGCTGCATTTACGACTCCTTCAACTTCTAGCGTTGAGCGTCGCAGTGGCCTAGTAACAAGCATGCCGAGCAGACATGCTCGTTGATTCTAAACTGCCGTGTGCGGTCGTTTGGTCGCCGGTCTTTTGGTCGTCGGTCTTTTGGTCGCGGTCTTTTGGTCGCCGGTCTTTTGGTCGCCGGTCTTTTGGTCGCCCGGACCCAAACAACGGGCGACCAAAAGACCGGCGACAAAACAAGGTAAAACAACATGGTCTACACATCAATAAAAGCCAACAATGGCCATGAGCAGTTTCACTGAGCCGACGTGTGAGTGTATAAGAGTTTGTATGTACATGAGTTGTCCCCTTAGGAAGGGACGTCAGTCAGGGTCTTAACAAGTTCTCCAACAAAACACAATAAAAGTACGGGAAATTTGGAGCTTTTGTTTAGCCTAATAATAAATAGGGCATTAAGTATGACTAAATAATAATTCGCAGTTTGTATTTAGGGAATTTGAGCAACGATTTAAATGGTCATTATCAATAACCTTCCGGGCGACCAAACGACCGAGTACCCTAAACTGTGGGGTGGGCTAAAGCCGTCGGCAGTAGTGTACCTCCAGAAAGTCTGGCCAGTCAGGTGACAAAGACCGCTATACTCTAGGCCAGGGATGGGCAATTAATTCCCAAAAGGGGGTGCACGTTTTTGTTCCAACCCATAAGAGGAAACCTTTCCACCAATCTGGTATGTTCGATATACAATCAGTGGATTGCTGTCAGGTGCTTGTTGTTTCAGCAGAATTCTAATTGGTTAAACTGTCTGTGTTGGATTGGTTGGAACAAAAACCTGCACCCACAGCCGCCCTCTAGGACCGGATTGCCCATGTCTGCTCTAGGCTGTTTCCACTTTTACACATAACTCCTGAAGCAGAGCCTCAACATGGGAGATGGATTTGTTATATTTTACGACTGCAATATTCCAGAGCCAGAAGGGAAGGGCAGGCTTTGCCAACAGACTTATACCTGTCGCTGGAGCAGTAGTTAGCAGCCATTCGAATAAATACAGATGTATTGATGATGACCTTGGCGATGATAAACGTTCACTTTCTCTGATCAATTGTAAACTAAAATTTTAGTACAAATATTTGACAAAGGACGCACTGTTTTTGTAGTTCGAAGGGGTTCGCCAAGATTTCAATCATTCTCTACTTCGCCTGGAGCGGTTGGCTAGCGAAGATGAAATGAGGGATGGCGTCAAGTTCACGGAAACATGGCAAAAACTAGGAGCTGGTGCAAACAAAAAAGTATTTATTCAACATAAACGTATTCTCTTAAAATTGCCAGAAACAAAAAAAAGGTCACAAAATTGAAAGGCATGAACTAAGAAACTTACTGGGGCGGAAAACATCACAGAAAAGAGTAATGGAAAGCATGACACAACAAGGAAAAAAAAACATGACATGGATAAAAAACAAAAAAACTCAAAGCTAACATTCCCTTATGAATTCGGTGCTAAACTAATGACAGATTGGATCACTGGAATGTCAATCATTGCCTCACGAAGTACTTGTACCTGTTTTAGAAATATTCTCAATTGAACATTGGATAATAATTGTAAAAAAGACTTTAAAACCATTGTAGGAATGCTTTAAAGAAGCATCTTGTTATCCTAACAATGTCCAGATAGTAAATATTTAGATTAATTTCTTTTGTATGTACAGTATGCTTCCTGTTGAACTATTTCCTGCTATTTGTCTAAATTCACAAGCATTTCCAAGTATAGCATGTATCACTAGTTCATACAAGGCATCAACAGCTGAAGCTCCTTTTAGGGATTTTTCAGCTCCAAACCATGCTCACTTATACTCCCTGTGCTGTTGGTGTAAGACTATTCTTGGTATATTCATGAGAGGTACAATTAGGGCCATGTCAACAATATTATTTTCATTCAGGCAGTTTTTAATAGGTTAAATACATCAAAGTGACAATTGTGGAATTTTATCCATTTGTGATAAAGAATGACAGGCCCTCATGATGAGATGTAAAAAGGCAGTACTTCCTGTTAATATTTTACAAACAAGCAATTTTAAAATAGACTAATCCTTGACTTTCTGATTGGCACGTTGAACACATCATTAATATAATCAAAAACGATAACAGACAATAATGCATAAGTAAAGTCTCTCAAATTGCACGTCGATTTGAAGTCACAGGAAATAACAAATACAAAAATAATTACACACTTTCAATGCTCCAAATTTATAAACAGGACATCTTCATTTTACTAGAACTTACCGTATTTCCCTTATTACATGATTAATCACTATATTTACAATACATACACGATCAATTAACAAAATACTGATAAAGCATGGCAATAGATGGAATCCATTAATTTTGTCCCATTTGAAATTAAAGATAGGATTTTTGTCACTTCAGAAACAATGATCAGTTGATGATCAGTCATTCCTGGCACAAAGGACTTAACTGTCAGTGATTTTTAAATACAACATAATAAAATAGAGAGCAAATGGTACTTAGTTTCTTCTCTTGCCACATGGGGTATAATGATGTGGATTGCAGTTCATGGACTAGCTGGTATATTACAACATACATTAGATCAGGGGTCGGGAACCTTTTTGAAAGAGAGAGCCATAAACAATTCCTATTTTCAAATGTTATTCCCTGAGAGCCATACTCACAATGTAAAAGTCAAAATACATGAAAATGTGCCAATTTTTTAGTCATTTTACCACTTTTAAAGTACAAAAAGTCTTTGAATTCTTTTGACAACATTGTTACCCTGTTCCTAATCAATGAATATCAATGAGTATCAATGAGAGAATAGATGCAGAAGACTCTAATGAAAAAAAAGTCAATGCCACAGTGCCGATGTGACGTTCCTATTGGTGCATTCGGGACTCGGCTCTCTCACCACTGGTTTCCATATTTTAGCTCAGAGCCATATGCAACCATCAAAAGAGCCACATGTGGCTCCCGAGCCATAGGTTCCCTACCCCTGCATTAGATGGTTCAACATCTTCTGAGAAATGCATGGACATGATGGGCTGACATCACTTAAGGCGAATTCACACCTGTTCTGTTTGTTCGGAAACAAACCTATAGATTGTTTCATTTGGGCATATGTTGGATGCCAAAGGGTAGATCATAGGCTGTTAGATGAGGTGATCTTGGCTTGATTCCATTCAAGCTCTGCAGGGATTCTTTTAACACCCTGAGTCCTATGATCACGGCACCTAACGTTGTGTTAATGGTCCCACTGGTGTTAGGTAATGTCCACAAGTTATATAATCCATACACATACCATTAGCAGAGCTGCCAAATATTCCTGAATTTCAGGAGTTTACCCGGAAATGCAAGGCAAACTCCGGGACTCCGGACAACCTCCCTAATCTCCGGAAATCCCCAAAAATTGTCACTTGATTTTTTTTGAAGCCACTATTTCGGAAAAGTACCACATTTCCAATTTAAATGCCTCGAAATTCACACCACCGCTACGGCTTCCGCCATCTTGATTCAACTGCACTGTAAACTGGAAGAATTCGGTAACACAAGAGCATATTGAATCATTCGAGTTACAAGTGCTGACGGATGATTCGTCTTGTGTGACTTCAGCGCAAATTGATTTTGCGTGAATCGCATTCACTCTGGATAAACTCCGAAATTGGGACAAGGTTACTCCTGAAATAGGCTGAACGGAGGTTGGCAGCGCTACTTTAGCTAAAAGTCAACCATTTCTTAATCTGATTGATACAGTAGTTAACAATAAAAGCCAACTTATTATAACATCTTATATTTCCACCATGCCTGTCATCTGGGTAAAGCAGGAGGAATTAAAGGACGGAAATCTAAGGAATCGATATCTCTTGGACGGTCCTTAAAAGAAGGCAGGACAAACACAACTTCAAAGGCAGTTTTCGAATAAAAATTTGCGCCGACAACTGAAAACAAGACAACTCAATTGATTTGGCCCCTGAATCGAAACAAAACAAACAGTCTACAGGTGTGAAAGCGCCATTGGTCAGACTTTTTTTGTTTTAAATTTCAGACAATTTTAAGGCATAAGCGTCTACGAAAATGGTCCATGTCGAGTATGCACTCCATGACTCCACTTTTCTTCTTCCAATGCGGCCCGAATTCGGGATTGATTTGGCTCTAAGAGTATATGGTGATGACCTCACATCCTCCTCCACGAACCAATAACACACGATCTAGTCCTTCCATTAGAACTTCTAGAAACTCCATATCTTGTAGACAGCCTCTTGAGGAATGCAACAATATACATAAAGACGAAATATCTAAAATATTTTTCAGTATAGCAGAACCTAATCTATACCAAAAATTGCACAAACTATATTGTTGACATAAAGGGTGTTATCGAAGCCTAAATGTATAGATTTGATTAGAAGAACCTTTGGCGTAGGTAAGCATTGTTGCTTACGTTTTTTTTTAATTTAAAGAAAACAATTGCTGGAATTTTATTATTATAATTACAATAAGTTTTTAGTGTGAGTTAGTACTTTTTTGCCCTTTTGCTATTCTTTTTTCCTTAATGATTTACCATAAAATTAAAATACCACAGAGACGTGTGCAATTACAGGTTGTAGGCCGCCCTCTGTTGTCTAGCATGTCACCTACAGGCAACATTTTTACGTCTACACTGCCCTCTAGTACTTACCAACTCGGAACCGAAAGGGACAATAGATCAGCAATGAATTAATCAGCCATGATACAAAAAAAATCTAAACAAAAAAAATTGGGCTACGAGGATTGATAGATACTGGCACATGCTAATTAGCTATCAAGTTTCAAGAGGATCTTGAATATTGGAGAAGTAGGACTTCAAAGTTATTGTCCACATGAAGAACAATATCCTGAGTGTCAACTTAAAAGGCCTCTAGCCTGTAAAAAAATAAAATTGAAATAAAAAAGGATACAGTTCTCATCGCCTTCCTTGTTCTTTGGGGGGCCTGGCATGTTGAGCAACACAAGCTGGGAATCTCGGGATTTCTTGACCACCACCTCATTCAGCTTCACAGCTGTGTGCATCCTTCTAACATTCGACTGGTTGCTATACTCAATTAACATGAACATGAGACAATATCCATTATCATTGGTAAATGTTCACATGAGGAATGTCTTAAACTGCAGAGAGTCCCAGGTTACGATGTCCTCGACCTACGACATTTTGACTTTACGACGCCCTTGCCTCGCCTGCCATTTGAGCTCCAACGCCAAAGTTTGAGCTTGTCTGTGTTTGTGCGCCGAGGATCTTTGCCTTTAAAGACCTGACTTATTTCACATTATGGCCCAAAAGAAAATATTTGGATCTTCTAGCTAAAGAAAAGCAATTACAGTGGGAATTTAGCTTATCAGCGGAGAAAACAGAGACACGGATGAACATCAGTAAAGACATATTGCGTTCAAATCAAAGTTAAACTGCCACGTTAAACCCGCCTTACTTGTTGCCAAAAGAACTTTTGTATTGATATAGACTGTATGTGGCCAAAAGTCGAAGTCTGCAAAACTTCCGGTTCATGTGACGTAAAAATAAGGACAATTAAGTAACAAATTGGGTTGCATATATGCTTCAGATTGCAATGTTGATGTTGAGTTTTGTGTTTTCTGGGTCACTCTAAACCCACCACGTGTAGTAAGAGAGGGAGCATGAGGGGCTTTTGGTTTCTTTTTGTTGGAGTCACAGTGTCTCGTGCTTTTGGGTACAAAGAAACCATTGAATACCATAACTCTCTATTTACCTCTCAGCAGTAATGGCAAGTATTCTTGTTTTTTAAAAATGTATTATTATAGTATTTTGGCGAATATTTTCAACTTAGACAGTAAAAATACTACTTTAGCAGAAATATGGGTCGCGTCACCAGCGTAGGAATGAAGATTGTCGTAACTCGAGGACTCCCTTTGCTAACATCTACAATGGAGAAGTAGTACATTGCCTCCACCCGAAACATAATTGGTTTCATGCAAATATCAATCAAATGACACTTAATGAATAATGTCAGGAATAACAATGTGTTTATAAGTGTGGATGTACTGTAGGTAGTGCTGTAATAATTTTATGCAATACAGACACTCCTCAACTTACGAACGCAATTGGTTCCGAGCGATTGTTCATAAGTTGAATTTGTTTGTAAGTTGATTTAGTGCTATATTTTGTATTATAATTTATGTTTAAGGCCTATATAAGTATATTGAAGGTTTATATAAGTGCATTTGTATGTTTAAGGCTTGTATAAGTAACACGCATTGGTTTGTACTGAAAAAAAAAAATTTAATAAAATTGAGAGAATATGTACAGTACTGTAGAGAGAGAGATAGATTTATGTATTAGAAACTGGCCAAAAGAAGCGACCTAATGACGATTGCACAGTTTTCTTCTTTTTTTCATCATAAATGATGCAGTAGCACTGTATGGCATCATTCAATTGATTTGCAAACTTTGTGCAACGTTCAATATTTGGGTCCTGCTGCTCGATCTTTCTGTTTATAAATGGTACTGAATGTGCAACGCTCACCACTTTCTGACGCGCATCAAGCTTCGTTATTATTGCCACTCGTTTCAAATGAAATGCCTTGCCTCTTCCTTGCAACTCCCTCAATAGAAGCCTTTAGCTTTTTACCAACCATATTCAATATTGGATGCATGAGATATTTAATGATACAAATGAAAAAGGTTCTTTGCACACTGGAGATACATTCACGCACTTCCGCATTGCAACGAAGAAGGTAGATGCTGGGTGAGCTGAGCTCTCACAGCGCCAGGCGTCGGTATTAGCGGCGGAAAGAAGTACTACTCCGAAAAAGACGCGAAATACAAAATTGGACTTGCGAACATTTTTGGACTTAAACGCAATTTGCAGACATGTTCGTATGTACCGTTGTTCGTAAGTTGAATGTTCGTAAGTAGGGGAGCGTCTGTATTGTCAAAGTGCATTGTTTTTATTTAAAATTGACTTGATTAGCGTCTTTTCTTGTAAAATGCCTCATTACTTTATTCAACCCATGAATGAAGTTTTCTTACTTTTAAGGTCCCCGTAAAGCTAGTATATGAATAGAGTCTGTCAATCAGTCAATTCACATGATAAATTTGGCACGAGTATTTTTTTTACACCGGATGCCATCCATGAAACAGCCAAGCGGAAATCGAACTCGGGAATTCAACTAACCACAATGGTAGTCGGGCGCTCACACCACTAAGCTACAACAGGTTTTATACTAATATGCATTCACAATAAAGGTCGACTAATATGTCAGCCAGTCGATATAGTATGGACTTTCCACATCAGCTATCGGCCTATACAGTAATCCCTCGAATATTGCGGTTAATGTGGTCCAGACATGGCTGCGATAATAGAAAAACCGCAAAATAAGGTCTATTAAAAAAAAAAAAATCAGTCCTGAGTCCTAGTAGAAAGAGTGGCTTCTGGTTACGAGTTTCAGCATGTTTTCACTTTATTTATGAATTTAGAAATAATAAAAAAAATAAAAAATTTAAAGATGGAAAAAAAAATCCCCCAGAAAAATATCTGCGATGTAGTGAGGCCGCGAAAGGGCGAGGGATTACTGTATAGTATACAACGCCGATATAATAGAATAACTGACATGCTCACCATTTGGGTGATGATGAAGGTCAACAGATATATCAGCTGGCTGACACGGTCTTTTTTAAGGGTGTCAGTCAATTTAGAACTCAAATTCAGATTCTTCCTGAGTTTTTTTTTCCAGAATAAAAAGAAACTGTAGCCATAACTATTGTATATTAGTTTTTTCCAGAACATCATACATTGTATTAAAAATAAACTAATTTTAACTTCAATCTCTTTTTTTCCTGGAAAAACGAAATCAAGAAGTGATACGCATCTAATCTAAATTTTGGAGCTTCCTTCTTTGGGTCACCCTGTAAAAGAATAACTGTTATATTCACTGTTTGTGTGGTGATCTTTCTGATGAATTTCTACCTATGTATTAGCTAACTGATATATGGACTTTTTTTTCCAAAACTTGCCAATATAACAAGATACAGACGCTCCCCTACTTACGAACGCAATTGGTTCCAAGCGATTGTTCATAAGTTGAATTTGTTTGTAAGTTGATATAGTGCTATATTTTGTATTATAATTTATGTTTAAGGCCGATATAAGTATATTGAAGGTTTATATAAGTGCATTTGTATGTTTAAGGCTTGTATAAGTAACACGCATTGGTTTGTACTGAAAGAAAAAACATTTAATAAAATGGAGAGAATATGTACAGTACTGTAGAGAGAGAGAGAGATGTATGTATTAGAAACAGGCCAAAAGAAGCGACCTAATGACGATTGCAGTTTTCTTCTTTTTTTCATCATAAATGATGCAGTAGCACTGTATGGCATCATTCAATTGATTTGCAAACTTTGTGCAACGTTCAATATTTGGGTCCTGCTGCTCGATCTTTCTGTTTATAAATGGTACTGAATGTGCAACGCTCACCACTCTCACGCGCATCAAGCTTCGTTATTATTGCCACTCGTTTCAAATGAAATGGCTTGCCTCTTCCTTGCAACTCCCTCAATAGAAGCCTTTAGCTTTTAACCAACCATATTCAATATTGGATGCATGAGATATTTAATGATACAAATGAAAAAGGTTCTTTGCACACTGGAGATACATTCACGCACTTCCGCATTGCAACGAAGAAGAAGGTAGATGCTGGGTGAGCTGAGCTCTCACAGCGCCAGGCGTCGGCATTAGCGGCGGAAAGAAGTACTACTCCGAAAAAGGCGCGAAATACAAAATTGAACTTGCGAACATTTTTGGACTTAAACGCAATTTGCAGACATGTTCGTATGTACCGTTGTTCGTAAGTTGAATGTTCGTAAGTAAGGGAGCGTCTGTAATTCTTATGTTCACTGTTTGGGTAATGATCTTTGTGATGAATGAAGTACCAGAAGAAAAAAAATACTTCTAAACTGCTCTTTTTTTTTTTAAATCATCGTCGTCTTATTGATAGCTTGGGTGTGAATAGACAATCGGTCTTTTGACTATGATAATTTACTCTGTAAAATGTATGTTGTATTTGTTCACTTTCGTGTTAATCATCTTAATGGTGTATTAATGAAATTGGTAATTTTGCAACAACGTTGTACACATTCTGCTTTAAACGAAGCCTCCAAATTTCAGTACAGAATGTTATATAAAAGTTCATTGATGCTCTTTTTAAACGAACATTTGTCTGTCATGCAAAAATAGATCTGAGCTCTTAGAACACACATGCAGTTAGCAATGTTATCAATCAAAAGTGTATATCAGTTTTAATAACATCCACTTTGTTAAATATGTTTGTAATCTTGTAAATGTTAGTGTGGTTTTGTGATGTGTCTAAATTATAGGCTCAATGAAATTGGCAAATGTTTTTCACATGTTCTGCGGCTGCGGATGTATTGAACATATATTTTTATAAATCTATATATTATGCACTTTGACACGATGATTGTCATGCACATGCATACACAGAAGACATGCACATGTCAGGAAGGCAAGATAAAAAGCAAAAACACTTACAGATTCCCCCACTCACTATAAGGGTGAGAAAAAGACAACATTATTGCACTGACATGGTAACGTGGCTCCTCTAAATTGTCAGATTATTTCATTGATGTTGACATGTCCTGTTTTAGGTCAACCATCAATCATGGGACATGAATTTAATAAAAGAACTACATTTGAAATAAACATTTCAGATAACAAAATAAGCTAAGGGTATGTATCAAGAATGACAACAAAACTTTTTAAATTGACTAAACGAATGCAGAAAGAAATCCTTTTTTAACTACAAAGGGAAAGTGTGGTATTCATAACTGTATGTATTTATCTGCAGCATAAAAGAATATGAAAAAATATAAACAAATAAAATTAGAAAATATTTTTTTTCAAATGTAATTGTGATTAACCAAGTATAATGACAATATACTCACGGTTTCATGTTGAACATGTCTTTTACACCCATTGCTTCCCTATGTTTATTTCTCTCATTAATCATTTTGTCTTTCGTCCAGGTCATTTGGACATGATCCGGTTTATCTGTTAAAGTTTTGTCTTCCTTTGTGGAATGTGACGCTGTATTACGATCATGGATCAATTGGGCCTAAAAATGAAAAAGGTAAAAAAATGTGCATGGCTTTGTTTTCTTTAAAATTTCAATATATATACATTTTTGTAGGGGTCAGTGTACCTCTCTCTCCCGTTCTGTGCGTGATAACTGCATTTGTTTGAGCATTTGAGATCTTTGCTCCATCATCAGTGTCTTTTCATAGGTGAAAGCTGAAATGTCACTGTCGTGCTAGGGTGGTAAATATAATTAATTTTGACAAACATGTAATTTGATAAATCAGGTAATGTATGTATAAAAATCTACCCACCATTTCAACCACCTCCACCACTGCATTTAGACGTAAATGGTACAAAAACATCTGGAGATCTTTCTTCATTTGAATGGAATTGTCATCCATTTGAGCCACTGTGAAGATGCGCATTTTACACTTCTTCCATACCTTCAGAAGACAAAAGAAGTTTAATTTATAATTGAAGATTTCATTCTGAATTTGTAGAAGTACTTCATACCAGGGGAGAGTGATCTTAAATTAATGTAACATTGACAGCTCACACACACACTTGACCAAAGATTTCACACACATAACTGTAGTCAGTGTAGCATGAAGTAGTTATAGATTGCTCCATCATGAACTGATTTTTATACAGCTTGTTCTTACCATTCTTTGCAGGCGCAGTAAATGAACTGGATATGTAAAGACAATAAAAAAGATTTCAACATCCATCCATAATTATGGCCACGCTTATAGTTTCTTAAAAATCAAAGTTTGTAAATCCAAAAGCATTCATTGTGTTAAGAGTAGTGGATGACTAATGTTACACTAGAATAGAGCCCACTAGATAAATCCCCTAACCCAAAATGACAGCCAGTTACTTACGCTGCAATCGCCACCTTTAGACATCTCGCTTTACATGTAATATCTAGGCGCTTGATTGGCTACCATCAGGAACAAAAATTTGATAAATGAGTTAGTTGATTTTGATGCTGTTTGGTTGAATTATTTTATCACTGAAATATTTTATTCATTCTCTGTTCTGCATGTCCTCACAAGGGTTGCGGGGGTGCTGGTGGCCATCCTAGCAAACTATGCCCACCAGGCGGGGTACACCTTGAATTGGTGGTCAGCCAATCACAGGGCACAAGTAGACAGATAAGCACTCGCCCTCAAACCTGGAAGCAATTTAAAGTGTTTAACCAGTCTACCAAGCATGTTTTGATTGATGTGGGACGAAACCGTGGTACCGTGAGAAAACCCAAGCAAGCCCAAGGAAAACATGGAAACTCCACACAGGAAGGTCCAAACCTGACATTGAACCCTCAATCTCAGAACTGTGAGGCCTCCGGGCGGCCCATACAATATTTGACTTACATTATTAATTTGATATTACATACTTCATCGTAGACTGGTCGCCAGTTAGCCGTAGGTCACACATGGAGATAGACAACCACTCGCACTAACAATCACACTTCTACCGGGCGAGAATCGATCCCACGCTTGCCTGCACCGAAGTTAGACGGGTGAATGATTACACCGTCATGTGGCTTTTATTTGGTATTTAGAATTATAAAATTCTTCTGTAGTTTATGGATACAGTTTTCATATCTACTAACTGACAACATGAGGAAAATGAATAACAAAAACATTATACAACAAAGTAAAAATTTAGTGCATTGGTATCGCTAGATAGAGATAGTCATCTGACAAACATAACATATTAACAATAGATCCAAACCTTATGTTGACTGATTAAAAATGGCAGCAGCATTAGGAGTCCACCATCATGCACAATCCACCACACATCAATGGTCCCTTCCTTCAGCCGGTCTTGGTTACTTGGAAAGTGGTCGATGTTCTTAGCAACCAGGAGAGCCTGATGGGCTTCTGTTGTCTCCCTCACGGTCTCTAACGTGAAAGACGAGTGTTTTAGTTGAAGTGGATTAAAAAACACAGATTTTATTCATTACTTTTAGCTCACCAATAAAGTTCCTTTTCGAAGAAAAGTCTCTGGCCTGCTTCCAACCTGCTGGCCAAGCCATCAGAACGGCATTGTGCTTCATTCCTCCCAGCCCAGCTGACTGGATGAGCAGAGAGAAACCATCTCGCAGGTTGGAGGACACGACGACGTGGGAGAAACCTTTGGTCTTTTCTGCAGCCATGGCTGCTTTTAGGTTCTGCAGATGAATTGTGATCCAAAGAAATGTTGATGTGAGAGAGAAATCATAACAAACATCACATTTTGAAGTGTTACATGTTCATTTTTAAAGCATGTGGTCCATATTTATTCATTTCATCTGCTAATAGAGAAACTTAATGAATTCCATAAAGATAGATCTCCATATATGGTTCATAGACCTTGGGGCCACTTTTAACAGCAGCTGCCATACTTCAATGTGGATTATCCAACAGACCCTGGAAATACTTCATTCATCGAATATTGTCCTTGCCTTGGTCACTGTCTATTCTTGCTTTGTTCTATGATCCATCATATTCTTCTTATCTAGTGAATTTGTGTTATGTTTACTTTGTAAAGAAGTTTTTTGAAATTTAGCATGTATTTTTAAATCTAGTACTGTATGTTTAAGGGCGGCCAGGGGATGAGTGGTTAGTGTGTCGGCCTCACAGCTCTGGGGTCCTGGGTGCGAATCCTTTTGTGGGAGTTTGCATGTTCTTAGCGGCCACGCGTGGGTTTTCTCCAGGTACCCCGGTTTCCACCCACATTCCCCCCCAAAAAATGCACGGTAGGCAGGTTGGACACTCTAAATTGCCCCTAGTTATGAGTGTGAGCGTGAATGGTTGTCCGTCTCCTTGTGCCCTGGGCTCGGCTGGCCATCGATTAAGGGTGTCCCTCGCCTTTGGCCTGAAGTCAGCTAGGCTAGGCTCCAGTACCCTTTGTGAGAATAAGCGGTTCAGAAAATGAATTAATAATGCAATGGATACTGTATGTTTAGTGTGCCCCTCTTTGCCTCCCGAGTCCGCTATCCCCTTTCCAGAAGCTTGACTGTAGATTACCTCAAAATAATAGGGTTGATTATAAAAAATCTCGTGGATTTGTATTGCTACACTTTGGAGATGGAAAGCATCAGGCAGACCAAGTATAGCTTACAATCAATGTTGCTCAGTGCGAATGAATCACAACCATCACTTTTGTCTAATTCCGTTCATTAATTAGCGCTGTGAAGTAATGCAAACTGAACACAGAAATAGCCAAACCTGCTCTCCGGTCTTTGCATCAGATCCTCGAGTCATGTAAGTTCCTTCCAGTACAGAACAGACAATGGTAAGCCCTTTGCCTGCTTTGAGCTGTGTAGTGAAGGACAGGAGGCGTGGATGTTTCAACGCCAGGTGCAAGTCGAACTTGCACAATACTAATAGCTGGGGCCTGATGGCATGATAAAAGGTTTTCATGAAAAATGAAACAATGTTCTTGTCATCTTTTGTTTATCCAGTTAAAAAGTAATAATTGTAATAATAAGGTCAGGGTCAAGTCAACCACAAATACCAGGTTTTCTACAAGGCTGTCATATTCTGAGTTAGGGTGTATTCACATTTTCCCATTTGGTTCAGACCAAACCCAAAAAGTTCATGGTGCGCAACTTAGAAAAAAATGTTATCATATTTAAAAAAATTACCAGTCGATATTGATAATTATCACGATAACTATCATATAATGGAGCACCGCAGAGGTTCAGTAAATCTCAGTGTGTTTCACGCATATTAATAAGTAGAGATAAACTGTGTTATCCCGCTCAGACCGTATTGTGCAATGACAGAACAATATTTGCCCATGTGTGGGTTTGTTGTCAAATCCTGGGTCCCTTGCAAAAATTGCAACGTGAAAAGGTACATCATCAAACCAAAAGCATACATTGTATCTTAGTTTGGACCAAAGAAGACGAACTATGCACTTTCCTGGTGTGAATACGCCTTTATTCACATCATTATCTCATTCTACAAAGGCTGTCTATGAATGAAATACTATGCACGCTATGAACTTATGGAACACGATCATGGCCACAGCAGTCGTGAAAGAAATGCAGAAATGCACCTGGACGGCCTTATGGGTCAGATGATGCAGGTGGCAAGGTTGTTTACTATAGTATTGATAGTTTTTAACAGAATAATATTATAGTAGCGGTTTTAAGAGTTTAATTTAGTCAAAATAAGATTAAGACTGAGATCCAGAAGCATGACCTGCCACGGAAATACACAACTCACCTCCAGTTCTTAGTGTGTAGTGGGGCTTCCTCGAGATGAGTTAGAGCATAACGTGCTGCATTTAAGGAGAGACCTCGAAGACCGTCTCCCCACTCCTTTTCTGCCCTGTGCACAGGTTCTTAATTTCACGTCTATCCTTTCTACTAAGCATAGATCTTGGTGCATTGAGATAAATTATTTCAGAGCATGTGTTGAGACAGACGGTATTACCCCTCTAAATACAGCAAGACTGTGCTGTAGGTACTATTTTTGCAGTATATGTTACAGTGGTACCTCGTCATACGACTGCTCGTCATACAATATTCTCGTCTTACGACGGAAATTTCAATCGAATAATTCGCCTGTCATGCGACCAAGCCAGGTGGCCATGGCACTGTCTTTTTTGCATATCTTTCGTGTATAACAATATCTACGAGCACCGGATGAGTTATTCAGACCAGGAAACGCACAACGCGCATGCGCGGGAAAAAGAGGGCTTTCTGGGTAATGAAGTATACTCGTGCACACAACGCCGACAGGCAATGGCACTCTTTCTCAGAATAATACTTTACCCACAATCAATACGTGGGTAAGCTCAGCTGCTGCATTTGCTGTTATTTTTATCTAATACGAGGAGTATTATATTACTTCTCGTTCGCTGCTCATAAGAACATCAGGGGCACTGGCTCGCAACTCCCCGCAATAGCATCCCCGGTAGCAACTCTATCATAGGCGCCGTTCAAAGCGGATGCTACAAGCTAAAAGGGAGCCGCTAGCCAGCGTCCCCGAAGCTCCCATGAGCAGCGGAGCGATCGCTGATAAAAAACTGCTGCTCGTTGGCAAGTGGTTGTGCGTTATCCGATTGTGAGGACATTTGTGTGCATCATTTAGATTAGATTAGATAGATTAAACACATTTTATTTCTATTAAACCACTAGTTATGTGTTACTTTGTTAATAGATGGGGAATTAGAAGAAATAAAACATTTTTTTCCAATCCAATATCCTGTTTTTGGTGTTTTTTCAGAGGGCTGGCAAGAATTAATTTGTTTTCCATTCATTTCAATGGGAAACATCCGCTCGAGTTACGAGAACCTCGTCATACGATCTCAGTCTCGGAACGGATTACGATCGTATGTCGAGGTACCACTGTACATGAATATCTGTTTCTATTTCCACATGGAGGAAAGGAAGACTAGTAGTGACAGATAATTACAGAATGAGATAAACTTTTAAACATGGGTCAATTTGATTCATAAACTCACCCTCTGAACTCAATGTACTTGTATATGACGCCAGCAATCACCATGGCAACCAGGGCATAATACCAGGAGGAGATAAACATGAGTGACAAACACAAACTCATCCCCAAGAAAGATAGGGTCCTAGGATTCACAAAGAACCATTATAACAATATAATTTTAAATTTATATTATATTCTTTTATAGATTAAAGATTTGGGAATTGTAATGTGTTTGTATCTAAGTGATTGGGACTAATATGAGAAGCAAAGAAATGTCCTCACCAGTGATAGAATTGGAAGCGAGGTCTCCAGTTGGGGGTTCGAAGTAATGTCTGGACTGCACAGGCCAGGTTTACAAACAAATAGCACATGAGAAAAAACCTGTGGATATGCAATAAAAAGAAATAAGAAATGAAGAGATGTGACAAAAAAGTTTGTGCAAGTGTGTGTGTAATTTTTCTTCAATACACCTTACTAAATTTGGAATATACAGTAACTATGAACTTGTAATTGCAGAGAAGCCTCAGCCTTTATTGAGTTCTAACATGAAAATAAAAATATAAAAAGGCCATTCATTCATCTTCCGTACTACGCATCTTTGTAAACTGCTGGAGCCTATCCCAGGGGACTTTGGGCGAAAGGCTTACTACACCCTAGACTGCTCGCCAGTTAGCCATAGGGGACACAGAGAGACAGACAACCACTCACGCACCCAATCATACCACCGCCGAGTGGGAAGCAATCACATGTTTCCCTGCACTGAAGTCAGGTGAGTGAACCCCTTCCAATAATTGATAAATAGCAATTAAATAAAAAGAACAGTTTTTCCCATGATTTTGAAAATAAAAGGTTGTTTTGCTTTGTTTAATTGATAGATAGCAAGTAAATAAAAAGAAACATTTTTCCATGAATTTCTGAATAGCAGGATAATTTGCTTGGCCAAATGGCAATGTTAGTGTCCTGGGTTTAAGACAAAAGACTGCATGTTTATCAATTACTGAAGCTATCCAACAGCGATAAGCCTAAACAAGCATTTTATGATGGACTTCAAACATTGACCCAGCCATTCAATTTTAACTCTTGGCTGTGGACGAAAGGTGGACTACACGCCAGACAGTAATATATGTTTGGCATGGCTGTAAATGTTATGTTATAATATTTGTCCTAGTTCTTCAATTTAAACTAAAACCTTAATCTCATCTTTCATCCATCTTCTTAAAACAATGCCAAAGCCCCAAAAAATCCATATCCTGCATGATCAATCATCCTTAGTTTCATTTAACAATCCTTGATGTGTTATAGCATGATGCTCCCCGCTAATAATATTTGACACAGTTTATTTGATCTCATTCGATATTAAAAGTGGCAAGGCTCTAAGTTAAGATTTTAGGTCACCCGTCCGATATTTTGTTGTCTCGTGACAAACTTGATCTTGCACTCTTTGTTCAAGAACAGCAATTTTTTTTTCCTTACCAGAGACAAATGTTGCATTGATGCAAACACTTATTCCTTTGTAGTTTTTGGTTGCTAAATCGAAATCTGACCCTATTTTTTTCAGCAAAACTTTGCAAAGTTTTAGACTCCAGATACAGGAGACCAACATTATGGAAAATGTGACGTGGTGTACTGCACTGCTCAGAGGAAAAGACATGGTGAAATGAGATATCAAAAATAATCTAATTACTTCTCCAAGACAAGTAGTTTGAGATTTTTATGACACCAAAATGGGATAAAGATTTCTTTTTCCTGTGTCTCAATTACTTGTGTGTCTCTCTCATCTCAGGCAGAGTTGTCTACATGAGCACAGTTTACACACATCCCAGTTTTAGCAACTCACTCTCCCTTTAATAGACGATACAGTCATCTCATATCTGATCCACTGGTTCTTCTTCGCTTTCAAACCTAATTTTGTTTTCACCGCCAATTAGTGCGGAAGACCGAATTTTTTAAATTTTTTATTTATTTGCTTGCACTACTGTGCTTGCCCTATATAAAGGGCGCTTGGCCGGGAGTTTTCTTCCTTGCCCCAGGCAATCAGGAAGCGTTCAACTTTGAGCTCTGACTAGCTTAAAAGTGCTGATGGGTTTCTAACAATCTGTCAACCTGTCATACGTACATGGAGAGAATGGGAGCCACAGCATCCAGCGAAGCAATGAGTATTCCTATTTCACAGATACCGACTGTTAGCAACAAAGCCCAGGTGGGCTCTCCATTAGTTTTGCCATGACCAAAAATCTAAGAAACAAAAGAACAGAAGAGAGAACTTTAATTTGAACGTAGAAAGCAACATCACCCAGATCATTCAAATCTCAAAGTGAAACTTGTCCATATTTATCATATATTTGCTGCTTCATGTTTAGGTTGCTCTAAAGCAGGGGTCGGGAACCTTTTTGAAAGAGAGAGCCATAAACAATTACTATTTTCAAATGTTATTCCTTGAGAGCCAGACTCACAATTTAAAAGTCGAAATACATGAAAATATGCCAATTTTTTAGCCATTTTAACACTTTTAAAGTACAAAAAGTCTTTGAATTCTTTTGACAACATTTTTACGCTGTTGCTAATCATTGAATATCAATCAGTATCAATGAGAGAATAGATGCAGAAGACTCTAATGCAGGGGTCAGGAACCTTTTTGATGGAAAGAGCCATAAACAATTCATATTTTTTTAAATGTTAATCCTTGAGAGCCATGCTCCGAATTTAAAAGTCAACATACATGAAAATATGTGCCTTTTTTAGTCACTTCACCACTTTTAAAGTACAAAAAGTCTCTGTATTCTTTTGACAACATTGTTACGTTGTTGCTAATCAATGAGTATCAATGAGAAAATCCATGCAAAAAAATGATTATAAGGCGCTGGTGTAGTGTCAATGCCATACTACCAACGTAAAGCTCCTATTCCTGCGCTTTCTCACCAGCAGTTTCCATTGTTTACCTCACAGGTTAGTGGAGAGCCATATGCACCCATCAAAAGAGCCATATGTGGCTCCCGAGCCATAGGTTCCCTACCCCTGCTCTAAAGTTTCCGAATTTATAGCTCTATATTCCTCAATAAAAACTGTTAGTCACCTATGATTATATGTAGACTGAAATATCAGAAAAATATGGTACTAGCCATGTTTTACTCACAACAATATGCATTTTGACAGTTGTTTAAAACCGAACTGTGTCAACCTGACCTGTAAGAATGGAATGATTCCATCACGAGCAATGGCCTGTAAGAGTCGGGGGGCTCCAGTCAGGCTTTGAAGCCCCGCCCCACAACAGGAAAAGAATGAGCCAATTACAATAACCCAAGGTGATGGCCAGGCCAGCACACCAATTACTGGGTTTTTCTTGACAGAGTCCCCAAACCTGGAACCGGCAATACATACATTATTTATTAACTGTACAGTTATTGAAAAAGTTGATAAGGATCAACTTACTTGTCTCTCAGTACAACTCCCTCTATACATGCACCAAACAATAGCACACAGGAGATGTCTGATACAGAAGTTAAGGTGAAAATATATAAAATATATTGTGTACAACCTTTTTTTATTCTCCACGCCTAGCCATTTGGAAAATGCAGAAGAATAACAATTTATACTCACTCTCTTGTATCCTCTTTACAACTGCTTATTTTTTTTTTTTTTAAATGGTATATACAGACGCTCCCCTACTTACGAACGAGTTAGGTTCCGAGCGATTGTTCATAAGTTGAATTTGTTTGTAAGTTGCTCAGTGCTATATTTTGTATTATAATTTATGTTTAAGGCCTATACAAGTATATTGAAGGTTTATATAAGTGCATTTGTATGTTTAAGGCTTGTATAAGTAACACACATTGGTTTGTACTGAAAAAAACATTTAATAACATGGAGAGAATACATACAGTACTGTATACATACATTAGAGAGAGAGAGAGAGATTTACTAGAAACTGGCCGAAAGAAGCTATCTAATGACGATTGCAGTTTTCTTTTTTTCATCACAAATGATGCGGTAGCACTGTATGGCATCATTCAATTGATTTGCAAACTTTGTGCAACGTTCAATATTTGGGTCCTGCTGCTCGATCTTTATGTTTATAAATGGTACTGACGGTCGAACGATTCAAGTTGTATTCACGTGCAACGCTCACCACTTTCTGACGCGCATCAAGCTTCGTTATTATTGCCACTCATTTCAAATGAAATGGCTTGCCTCTTCCTTGCACCTCCCTCAATAGTAGCCTTTCGCTTTTCACCAACCATATTCAATAATGGATGCACGAGATATTTAATGATACAAATGAAAAAGGTTCTTTGCGCACTGGAGATACGTTCACGCACTTCCGCATTGCAACGAACTGGGCAGAGGAAGGTGGATGCTAGGTGAGCTGAGCAATCACAGCGCCAGGCGTCGGTATTAGCGGCGGAAAGAAGCACTACTCGGAAAAAGGCGCGCAATACAAAATTGAAATTACGAACATTTTTCGACATAAACGCAATTTGCAGACATGTTCGTATGTACCGTTGTTCGTAACTCGAATGTTCGTAAGTAGGGGAGCGTCTGTATATACTCCAATAAATACCTTGGTTTCAAATGTTTCCTTTTCCAATGCATTCATTTGTTTATGGAGGATACAGAAGAAAGATGTGGTGAGAATGGCCATTATAGTTCCAATTGGTATAGACCGCTGCGCATCTCTTAGATCACCAGATCTGTTTGAGCCAGCCATTATGCCTGGATTTAACAAGAGAAAAATAAAGTTCAGTTTTAATTGCAAATGAGGCAATGGGACATATTCCACTGCAATATTAGTTGTATGAGTATGAGTATTCACCTGTAACTGAGGGGAAATATATTCCCACCAGTAGTGTGAAGAAGGTGGTGATATCACTGAAGACATAGGGTTTATATATATCACCAGAAGAGTCTTGAGCTGGTACTGAATCCTGATTTTTCTTTTCTATTAATGTATAAGCTGGACCATAGTCACCCCACAGGTTGTCTGATTCACAACAAGATAAGAACACAACAATCTTCAATGGGAATAGACATACTATATACAAACCACTATTTTGTATTTCAGACACACTGGGGAGAGGGTGGTTTTAGCTTCCCTGCTGAAGCCCCATGCCGTGACAAGACCTCATATTAGTGGGAGAAAATGAAGGAATAATGCTCACCTTTGATAACTCCACTTAAGAGGCCTGGAATAGCTGGTATCTCTGTCACATTATTCAGACTGAAATAGTCATCACAGGTAGCATTGAGGTGTTCGCTGTTACAAAAAAGTCTCCAGAGATCGGTGGTTAAAGTCTGGTTGTTCACTATCTGCGTCTTTGCACACACTTCAAATTCGTCGTTCTTCAGAGAACGGTTTCCTAGAAGACACACACTAAAGCCCATTTCAGACATAGGAGTAAGTCGGATAATGTACTGGTATTTACATGGCATTTACAGAGCTGCTGACCTCCTTTGACCCCATTTCAGGAGTACCCTTGTCCCATTTCCGGAGTGAATGCGATTCACGCAAAATCGATACAAAATGTAAGAAAAATAACGTAAGACAATTTAAATCAAACTGCTATCACGTTTTTACATCAATTGAAATATTGAGTTTTTGGAAACTATTGAAAAAGTACAGCACAATGAAAATAAGTTTATCTTTGTGTTTGGGTCCTTCTACGTGCATTTTGCAGTCAGTAATTCCACCACTATGTGTCATGCTGAAGTCGCACCTTCATGTTGTGCAATGTGCAAATGTCGGTCCTTTTGGAGATGGTTTCAACATGGGATATTTGTTGAATATGAACCAATAAACTTCTGCGAGTGTATGGGTTTCTTATTACAAGATTCATCCAAATTGCCATCCATTTTGTGCTTATCCTGAGCAGGCATATTGCTAAGACTTACCAGTGCTGTGTACGCCTACTTCCTTTAGAACAACCCCGGAAATGATAGGATTTGTTTCAATACAAAAGACTGGTGGTTTAGTCAACCTTAATAATACTTATTTCCCTCATGAAACAAAACGAAAAAGTTTAAGCGATAGATGCTACCTATGCAATAGATTGCCACGCTTATGTCGCAAAAGATGAATCATTTGTCAGAACTTGTAACTCGGATGATTCACAAAGCAATCGTATTCCCGAATTCATCCGATTTACAGTGCAGTTGAATCAAATGAGGTAGTAAGATACGGAAGCCGTAGCGATGATTTGAATTTCAAGAGATTTAAATTGGAAATTTGGTACTTTTCCGAAATGGTTACTTAAAAAAAGTTTGCGTTACTTGCAAACTCCGGAAATTCCGGAGAAGTTGGCAGCTCTGCATTCACAAAGTCGAAATGCAGTTTTGTGGTTCAGCTCATAAGGACGTTAGCTGCATCTTTACCAGCTTGTGACCTACTAGTCACAAGTCCGTTACATTACTGGGTTGCGCTGTGTGTGAAAGTAGCACGTAATTTCCCGCTAATCTATATTGATAGGAATTAAACAAATAACATTACATAAGACAAAAAAAGTGTATTTTCAATCAACCTCTCCGTTTCTCAGTAAATGTAGTTTAGTCTTTCCTTCCAGATACTGAATATCTGATTGGGAGTATATTGTTTTGTCAACATGTGTCACTTCATTGCTGGTGTAAAATAGCTGTTGGTTGAAGATTTATAAAACACTTGGATATATATACACATGTCAAAGCTATTTGTTAGCCCATTCATGGCATTTGGAAAAATGTGGTAGTATTATTTTAAGGCTGTGGTGTTTGTGTTAGCAGCCAATTTATCTGGATAGAATTTTTTAAATGTTATTGGTTATACACTACAGTTCTAACTATGAGAGGTAAAGAGTTCAGCGCCTCTTTGTTAAGAGAGGTGCTTAATTATAAAACAGCTTGTTTCTGGAAACTACCTAACTCTGGTATCTTAATGCACTATTGTTTAAGACAGTGTCGTCAAATAATGAATGTGGGAGGATACTCTGGCCGATTACTCCTGACAAACTCTTACTTGCTGGGATGTGAGCACCCTCAATGTAGTATCTTAGTTGCCACCACAGAGTGGTACTCAATACAAAAAAAATGCTTGTTTCCGGAAACCACCTAACTCTTGTATCTTAAGGCAGTGGTATTTTAGATAGTGTTTTAAAACAATGAATGTGGGAGGCTAAAATGGCCGATTACTCACGTGGCCTCCGAGGGCTCAATGAGTGTCTTGATAACACCTGCATAGGTGGCCATGATTGAGAGCATGACACAGGCCAGAAAGACTAGGGCCAGTTTGTTCACATACCTGCAAATGAGCAAAAGAAACAGTCTAATATGTGTTTAATTGGGTTAGTGAAGTGTTACGTGTCATTTGGATACATACTTTACCCCCACAAACACAATAAGAGCCATCAGAAGCAAGCAACATGTTCCATACACTCGCGTATTGTTAAGGGCTGCTGATTCTTCACCTTCAACAGTTTTGGCCTCAAATAAAGTTGCTGTTGGAACAATGTATGTCTGCCAATAGAGAGTAAGTAGATGGTTACTGTTTGAGTCAATCAGTTCAAGTCTTGCATTGTAACCGTTGCTGTGGGCCACATACCAGCAGGATCTCAATGGTGCCCAGTATGTAAAGGGATCCAGCAAAGGTGGTACCCAGGTAGAAACACAGTCCAACTGCACCACCAAACTCTGGTCCCAATGATCTGGAGATCATGTAGTAGGAGCCTCCCGCTTAGAAGAAACTTCATGTTGGTTAGAATTCAGATACTCAAAAGACCATTTTGGATTGTGACAATTGTTGAGTATACATATATCTATTTCTTTTGTGCAAGACAGCAAGCACACCATCATCATTAAACCTATTTTAGGAAATATAAATACCAGTACACATAGTATGTCCATGATTTTGACTAAACGTACCTGGGACAACTCCATTTGTTGCTATGGCACTCATGGATATCGCTGTGAGTAATGTCTGCCAAAAAATAAAAAGATACAGGCTAAGTGGGAATAACATACAGTGGTACCTCGACACACGAGTGCCCCGACATACGAGCAATTTGAGATACGAGTAAAATTTTGAGCAAATATTTATCTTGAGATACGAGTAAAATTTTGAGCAAATATTTATCTTGAGATACGAGACAAATTTTGATGTACAAGCAGACAGCGGACGCGAGAGGCTGCTCATAAGAACATCATGGGCACTGTCTCTCTCCCCGCAACTCCCTCGTGCAATGTCTCTGTGGTCGCAACTCCCTCGTGTAATGTCTCTGCGAGCACTGGGCGGAGCGTTGCATTTTTTCAGTGTTTTTTTCCCGTTAGTCAGTGCGAATTGCGTATATACTAATTCTCGTTGGCAAGTGGTCGTGCGTTATCCTATTGTGAGGACATTTGTGTGCATAATTTTCGGAATATTTTGAAGGGAATACAAAAGCAAACATCTAGGCATGTGAAAGTCAGGGTGGAGGTTGAGAAAATAGATCCAACCCGGCTGGGAGAGGAAAGGTATCAACATTTAAAGCGAAATTAGAATTAAGTTTAAGTGTGTCTGCATCGTAATCTAAGTTCATTTAAATTTGTGTATGTTATGTTACGAGCGCGTTGCCATGGAGTCAGGGTGGAGGCGGGGCAAATGAAGCCAAGCCAGGAGAAGAAAGGTATCAAAATTTAAAACAAAATTAGATTTAAGTTTAGTGTAAGGTTAGATTAAATTTATTTTAGTGTGTGTCTGCATCGTAATCCAAGTTCATTTAAATTTGTTAGTTATGTTACGAGCGCGTTGCCATGCAAAAGGTCCTCCCCCCTCTCTCTGTCCGTCTCTCTCTCCCTCCCCCTGCGAAATCCGCATAATTTTAGTACTATTAAACACATTTTAGTAATATTAAACCACTAGTTATTTGTTACTTTGTTAATAGATGGCGAATTAGAACAAATAAAAATGTTTTTCCAATCCAATATCCTGTTTTGGATGTTTTTTCAGAGGGTTGGAACGAATTAATTTGTTTTTAGTTCATTTCCATGGGAAACGTTCGTTTGAGTTACGAGAATATCGACATACGAGCTCAGTCCCGTAACGCATTAAGCTTGTATCTCGAGGTACCACTGTATTTGCTAAGTGTATGAAAGCAAAAATGTGATCACAAACTGGCCTGTTCCCAAGCTTCCAGAAGGAATTTAGCACACAATCAAAGCGATTGTGGGGGTTTTACTGTGAAACTATAATGAACCCTCTGACAGTTAAAGTTCCTGTCAAGTCATTTCCATGATTTGTTTCATTCAACTTGAAAATCATAGGTCAAATGGAAAAGCCATTGGTTAAACATCCACAATGGTTTCTGCAAATACCTTAGTGATCATATAATGAACAGATATTTGTCTTGAACTACTTTTGAATTGCATTTTGTAATAAGAAATAATAGGCGGGAACAGTCTTTTATTTCTGTATTACAGTAATCCCTCAAATATCACGGTTAATAGTAGAAGAGACATGGCTGCAATAATCGAAAAATCGCGAAGTAGGGTCACCCCTATTATAACTTTTCTTTCTTTCTTCCGTGCTGAGCCCTAGTAGCAAGAGTGGCTTCCGCGTACACGTTTCAGCATGGATTTTCCCATTTTTATGAACTTAAAAATAATAATAATAATAATAGTAATAATAATTAATAGCGGGAAAAAATATCGCGAAGTAGTGAATTCGCGATGACTGAAGACACGATAATCGAGAGATTACTGTAATATAAGATTTTAATGTACAGTTATTACAACTAATCTTTTAGATTGTTTCATTGTAAAATTCATTGTATTATTTACATAAATAACTATAACAAAATAAATAATATAAACTAAGTGTGGGACAAAAACAATTGTTCAATTGTGCATAAATCATAAGTCATGTGATATTTTGTGCAGTACCACATCATCTTCCAGCACTTGAGCATTTATGCGTCTGAGGAGAAGTTCCAAGCAGGTCAGAACCGCCTTAGTGTTATCACATTTTAAAATTAATAAATACTACAGTAAAATATACATTTCTAGTCACAAATAATGTAGTTGACGTCTAAAACAAATATTAATGCAATTGAGTCAAATATGTAGACCATCAATGGAAAGCTTTATCTCATTTTATCTAAAAGGATAAACATTGTGTGGCGTGGGACGCTTGCTGAGTGCAGATTGTTCACTTTATGTGTGAAGTGAAAACAATAATCTCTCTGTATGGCCTCCTTGAGCAATTGACATAGCACTCAGAGAGACTGCAATCTCATTTTGATGATTTGCTTCTAAATTGCTGAATACGTATAATTTAAGGTAAGTGCTGAAAACAATTGAGTGCTAACATCTCTGAGTTACAGGCAAAACTCTCATTGTCTGAATTTGTTGTCAGATTTTTTTAAGGCGTGTTTTACGGCATACTTTATGGCCAGGCGCCACCATTTTCTTGGTTATTCAGTCGGTCTTGATTTTAGCAAATACAAATGCATACCTGTCAATATATACGTTTTTCCTGTATTTTATCAGTTTTTTGATCATTTCAAATTGTGTATGTCGTATAACAACTTTTGTACAGGATTTTTTTTAAGTACTTTTTTTGTAAAACCGATCTCGTTTTACCCATTTCGGCTCTAATCCGGATCGTCTTAGTCACTGGTAGCAGATGAAAACATCATTGTCGACTGCTAATATTGTCATGCTTTAAGCATGATATGCGCAAACGCATTCCCCTTTCACAGGTCCTCCTTTTCACTATATAAATAAAGCACGTCAGCAAGCAATGTACCCAGAGAGTCAAGATATCAGTGTCATACAGCGACATCTACCGAATTTTGAATTTAGTGCATACAAAAGGCGCACCGACTGATTGGGCACCCCGTCCACTTTGGGGAAACTTTTAGAGTTTTAAGTGGGCCCTATGTGAGTAAATATGTGCCGCGTTGTATTTGCACTGTTTATTATCACTTAATAAGGGGAATTGGAATCATTAATAGAGGGAGCAATAGGCCGAGGTTGAGAGGTATGCAAATACCACAATGCCTTTAATATGCAAGTTCCCGGGATCTCACAATGCACTATAGAACATGTTTGATGTTATTTAAATTATCAAAATGGGGCAATAAATAAAGACTTCTGATGGATACACAGATAGATACATTTCTAATGGAAAGTAAAAACACTCCCGCCCCCTACTCCAACACCTGCCACACACACACATGCACACAAACACACACGCACACACACACAAACACACACACACAAACACAAACACACACACACTCACAAACAAACACAAATTGGAAAAGTTGGTATGCTCTGTTTTGGAAAGTGATGCGCTGCTGTACTTAACTAAGAAAAAAAAGTATTTAGGTAGGGGTCCTGGGTTCGATCCCAGATCGGTCCTCCTGTGTGGAGTTTGCATGTTCTTTCCGGGCTTGCGTGGGTTTTCTCCAAGTAGTGCGGGTTCCCCCCACATTCCAAAAACATGTATGGTAGGCTGGTTGAACACTCTAAATTGTCCCTAGGTGAATGGTTGTCCGTCTCTTTGTGCAGTGCATTTGGCTGGCCACCAATTCAGGGTGTTAAAATAAATAATGTTAGCACAATGTTAGTCTCAATTCTGACTTAATTTACTCTACTGTTCCATAATAAATTTATAAAAATAAAGACACCTGTCAAAACTTCTGCAGGTTCTTAGCTCTATTGCACAACAGAAGAATAAAAATACTTTTTAAAGTCATCATATCTTATATTCTCTTTTCTTATTAAGTAAGGTAACACACTTTCATAATTGAATAATGAGGAAAGTAATTTAGTTACGTATTCACAGTAGATTGAAGTTTCAAATTTAAAAGAAAAAAGATGTGATAGTTATCGTGATAATTATTGATATCGACTGATAATTTTTTTATTGTGATAACAATTTGTGTCATATCGCCCTGATCTAGTAGTATGATTGACAGTCAGCACGGACATTCCTACAGTGTCTTAGAGCTAAAAGAACAAAGCCTTTTTAAAGCCTGGTTACACATACTCATTATTCATTCAAATTTGGCAAGGTTGTTAATAACAAGCTTTACTTCCCAATGCAACAATTTATATATATTTTTTTACTTCCAGTTTACTGCCCCTTTAATGAACTAAATAAAACTACTGTAATATTCCCAGCTTATACTCACAAGGGTCACAGGGGTGCTGGACCCTATCCCAGCTCATTACGGTCACCAGGCAGTGCACATAGAGATGGACAACCATCATGGTATACTTTACTAATGTGCGTTTGTAATTTCTAAAAGGAGAAATATTGTACGTTTCCACTAGATACTGAGAGAAACACTGAGAAATACGCTGTCTTCTTCAGAATTACATTCTGGCTCGGATGGTTCAAACATTTGGAGGGTTCAACCAGCCTACCCTGCATGTTTTTGGGATGTGGGAGGAAACTGGAGTACCTGGAGAAAACTGCTCCAGTAAAATCAATGGTATATATATGTATGTTGACAAGATTCTCATAATTTTTCAAGTCTGAACACATCTTTCCTCAAAGACGGATCTCATCCCAGTTTTTTCGTGACGTTTTAATAACTCACACAAATGCAGCACATGGAGACAATGGCGAAGGAGCCAAGGATTCCTGCTGTTCCGACAATCCAGGTGAGACGCAAGAAAAGAATGACGCCCAGAATGTTCTGCAGGCAGGGCAGGTACACTCCAATGAACGTTCCCATTTGAGGCACCTTGAAAAGCAAGAAACATCAGCTGTCAGATGTACAGTACAATTATTTACTCATTCATACAGCCTTTCCACCATCTAAATTAATGTTCATTCATTTTCAAAACCATGTATTTTCTAAGGGTCGTGGTGGGTGCATTAATTTGGTTAATTAGCCTACCGTACCATGCATGTTTTTGAGACGTGGGAGGATACCAGCAATTCGCAAAACAGAGTTGGTTATTGGTGAGAGTTCCAACTGTGCAAGCAAGCAGTTGGGAATCTGAGAGAAAATTGATTTATCTAAATTTAAGGGAGAGGTGGCCCAGGGGCTTGAGTGGTTAGCACGTCGGGCTCACAGCTCTGGGGTCCTGGGTTCAAATGCAGGTCGGTCCACGTGTGTGGAGTTTGCATGTTCTCCCTGGGTCTGCGTGGGTTTTCTCCGGGTACTCCGGTTTCTAATAGGAGACTCTAAATTGCCCCTAAGTATGAGTGTGAGTGTGAGAGTGAATGGTTGACCGTCTCCTCGTGCCCTGTGATTGGCTGGCCACCAATTCCGGCGTCCCCCGCCTTTGGCCCGAAGTCAGCTGGGATAGGCTCCAAATAAAGTGGTTCAGAAAATGAGTGATTGGATAAATTAAGTGAATTGCAAAAACATTAAACATATCCAATAAAATAATTTAGAACATTAGGAATAAGAAAGCAGATTTTAAAAAAAGACTATTTACTAAGAGACATTTAGGTGGGAGAAGCCAATGGCAGAAATATAATGTCTACCATTATTACTTTAACTTCGTTGGGTCCATTTTAATAAAAGAATCATAATAGCATCATATCAGCAACAACACGTGGAAAGAAACCTGAAGGAGTCAAGTTTATTTAAATGAAGGCAGCGCGCTACTCTAGAAGAATAAAATTATTAAAAGCACTCCTGATTTTTAACTTTAATAAACTTCAGACTGTAGCGCCCTTTTAAACACCAACAAGTCAGAAAACAATCAAGCACCCAAACACCAGTTTTCTGATGTGGTTTCCTCCCACATTCCAAAAACATGCATGGTAGGCTGATTGGACACTCTAAAATTGCCCCTAGGCATGGGTGAGTGTGCATGGTTGTCCGTCTCCTTGTGCCCTGCGATCAGCTGGCCACCGATTCAGGGTGTGTCCCCTGCCTCTGGCCCGGAGACAGCTGGGATTGGCTCCAGCACCCCCCACGACCCTAATGAGGATAAAGCGGTTCAGAAAATGAGATGAGATCTTAATGCAGAAGGAAATTGGTTTAATATTCATATAACTGTACTTAAACCTACCAATCCAGCAATGATAATATTCTGATATTTAAAAAAAACTATCAGTTATTTATAATTAAGGGTTTTTGTACACATAACATTGCTGCAAACTCAGCATGCAGAGATAAAGGTCACTCTTCCAAACCTGTAATTATTGAAACCAACACACTATCTCTGGTTATGATACCTCATTACACCCTTGAAGTCCAACATAACTCCTCAGGTACAGTACAGAAGCTACACAATCCATAAACTCTACTTCCCAAATAAAAACCTACATGTACGTACCATATTTTGAGTAGTAATAATGTTGTTCTGGACTTTATCCATGGCTTTCAGTTGTTTGTCAACATGTTGCAAATGCCCTCATGTAGACTTCCAAATGTCCCACATCTCCTGTCTAGTAGCCGCGGTTGCGCTTTACTTAATTTCCTTCAATTGGTTTGCATTGCACTGCTCTGCTTTGAAGTTATGAGCCCAAGATCTCAAGTGTACCAAATAAAGAGCAAAGCTACCATGGGAGGCGGGATTATGACTGAATTTATGATAGCCACTGAACAGAACAGCTCTTTAGAATTCTATAGTCTTTCTTTCAATAACTTGAAATAAGATTGAGTGAGGCTGTTCTTGAACGTCACAGTTAGTATATTCTATTACATTTTAAAAACGAAATATTGAGCAAGAGGGGATTTTTTAACTCAAGTTTAGAATGGCACTGAACATCAATATCCACAGTTTATTGACAATAGCCCATTTTTCCTTCGACACCACATTTTGAAATAGTACAAATGTTTTACTGAATTCAAAGAGAAGAAATGAAATTGTGGGTTGTTAAATAACTAAAAGGAAAAAGAAGATATTTGTTGTGTTCTACCAAGCAATTGGTAAGCATTTCCAGTCAAAGCTCTTTTTGTCTCGTGTCTCCAACATGCCCCTAAAACCTTTTTGACATACCACGCATTATTTTTTTAAACAAACAACTACTTGTATTTGCTCTTTTGTTTTACCTCATAGTGTGATACTAAGAAATAAACTCTTCCAATGCCTGCGAGTATATAACTTCAAAGCAAGTTTTAGGGTGTTATGTAGCATCTGCAACTCAATCAAGTGAGAATTGGAAAAAACTGAGTACAGTAATCCCTCAAATATCGCGGATAATGTAGACCAGACGTAGCCGCAATAATCGAAAAACCGTGAAATAGGATCACCCCTATTATTACTACCATACTACATGTTTTTGTGCCTATACAAAAATCCAAGTACACTTATCAAGAAGTGTATTTATTAAATATTACAGTTATAATCAAATGAAAAAAATATACATATGTGCGTATACATATGCGCGTATACATATGCGCGTATACATATGTACGTATACATATTGTTAGGACTAACTTGTTATTGTTTTTCCATTGCTTTCTCCCCGTGTTCTGATGTTTGTTTCCCTACTCTTGTTTGTCCCTCCTGCCTTGCCGTTGTGCTCGCGCAGCTGCACCTGATTCAAAATTAGTTCCTGTTGTGTCTATTTAAACCCCACTGATTATTATGTCATTTGTCGGATTGTCTGCCTTATTTCCCTTGCCATGTGTCTGCGTTACCTCGTTCCTCGATTCCCTGTGTTTTCCCTAGTCCGGTTTGGTTTTGTGATTTGATACCTAAGTCTTTGTTATTTTCTAAGATCCTGCCTAAGTTATTAAAGTGTCTGATTACGAGCACTACTTCCCTCGTCCTCGCCTGCTTCCCCGCGATTGTGTCCTATTCCTCGTAACCTCGCCTCGACGTCTCACCAAGGATGTAACACATATACATATACAGTCGTACCTCTACTTACGAAATTAATTGGTTCCAGAACTTTTTTCGTAACTTGAAAATTTTGTAAGTAAATCAGTACTTTATATGTAAATTCTGTAATTCGTTCCACGGTCCTCACACAACTGCCAACTAAACCCTTTAAAATTGGTCAAAGTGTCCTAATTTTGTATGAAAGATGTGAGGAAACACAGAAAAATGAGAGGTTTTAAGGAAATGATTTATTAATGTCTTAAAATAAATGAAGCCTATGAAAATGTGCCGTGCACCGCTGAAATAGTTTCCTCTGTGGCCGTTGTTATGGAAGACGTAATGCCCGTGTTTGTCCGCCAAGAGCCCGTTCTACCAGGGCCGAAAGACGTCCACTTTGTAGTACATTTTTAGACTTTTACCTGTGCCCTGTATGTGAGCGATGAAATGAGAGCCCAGAGAGGGTAGCAATGTTCTAAAGTGAGAATCAATGCATCCGCGACCATATTTTCAAAATAAAATAACAGATAATGAAATGCATTTACTTTTTGGGGGATTTCGTAACTTGGATCTTTTTCGTATCTCGAGTCACTCATTTACATATAAAAAAAAATTGTAGCCTGAATATTTCGTATCCAGAGGCATTCGTAAGTAGAGGCATGACTGTATTTTATTTAGAAAATATTGTCGCGGATGTATTGATTCTCACTTTAGAACATCGCTACCCCAACCACCGGTCTGCAAGCCACCTAGTGCCGGTCCGTCAGAGTAAAAAGTATTAACGTTTTCAATCTCGTCCTCCTACTTGAAATGAGAAAGGTTGTTATAATAATAATAATAAATGATTGCTATAATGCTTGGGACTTGTTTTTTTGCCGTCTTGGGTATTGTTCGTGCACTGATCCCACCCTCACACAATTTTGTCTTAAGTTGTCGCCCTCACTATTAGCTGGTCCTCGAGAAAGTAGAAAGAGCTTTACCGGTCCTCGGTGAGAAAAAGGTTGGGGAACGCTGCTCTACTGGGCTCTCATTTCATCGCTGCTATTCTATCTCATATAATGACAATAAAAGCATTCAATTCAATTGGCTGTCTCACAACTACCACTATCCATGTTTCAAAATTCTCTCTTACATACCTGTCCACCTTGACTAAATGCTCCCCTTATTAATGATTGCAATGCCTCTTATTAAGCGATTAAAAACCGTACAAATGAAACGAACATATTTTCACACACACAGACATAGGGCACAGGTAAACGTTTAAAATGTAGTGCAATGTGGATGGCTTTCGGCCCTGGTAGAACGGACTCTTGCCGCCACCTGGCGGACAAACACAGGCATTACGTCTCCCATAATAACAACCGCCGTAAAGTCACAACTGCTGGAGCTTTATCTGTTAATTTTTTTTTCCGGTGTGTGTTTTTCCTCACACACGTTCATAGGTGGTTATATTTTACAACGCTTCAACATCTTTGCAATTGGTGTTTGCAAATGGTCACACCCCACTAAAAAAAAGAAACTTTTTTTCTTGTGAATCAACAGTTTATATCAAAAGTGCATACCATGATGGCAAACTTTCTGATCCCATCTTCAGCCGCTTCATGTTCCCGAACACCTTGGGTGAGGTTGGTGTAATGGGCTAGCTTGCTTAGAAGAGATGCCACCATAGGGTTGCTCTCCATTTCTTCCTTCAGAGGAGCACAGAAAAGGATCAACATTAGATACAGTTTTCTACTTCATATATCTGGAACCAAATAAGCCAAGCTTGAGGTATAACACAATTGCTAATGTTTACCTGAAATTTTCTTATACCTAGAAAGAGAGATGTCAGAGTTCTAGAGTGCACAAATGATCATGGATCCAGTCAACTACAGATTAGGGTTTATTGATTGATTCCCCAAGCGTTCACGTCTATTTTAGGTAAAATATATCAGGAAGCAGGCAACAACCACTGGCCATTAATCCTTTATAGCCTGAGGGTAAGTCCAAAGTTGCATTTTAAATTATATAAGTTCCATGTATAATGTCATTGTTTTCCAGTAGTCATGTAAGAACAATTTGCAAGCTTTATTCAACTTGCTTTTTGAGCCTTACCTCAAACAAGGCCATGTTTTTTCCATCATACTGTTCCTTGTCATCATCTGAGTTGATAAAAGGCCGCGACTCCCTTTGAATGTCATCTTCTTGAGGGATTCACAAGTAAAACACAGATATTGTTACATTGTAAAGGAAATTACAGGAACAACAGTAGAATCAGATTTTTAAAAATTAACAAGAAATACTACAATGCTATATATTCATTCTGGTGCTGAGCCGGTACCAGAAATAATGCATATAGTACCGCAATCTGTGCAGTCCGGACCGCATACAATATTGCTCGTGTATCCGTTTGCAGTACAGTTTGTGCGGTCCATTCGGTAGTCAGGAGTTTCGGTACCCCAATAGCTGAGCAAGCGCATAATCCAACTTTGGTAACATTTGCTACAGCCCTCTGTGGTTTTTGCTGTTCTTGTATTTTTACTTTGGTGATCGCCATGTCTACTGCCTAGAATTATTTTTCAAAGGTGAGTATACGCTAAATATTGAATGAGTGACTTCCAAAATACAATAGTTGATTGATCCTTTTTTAAATCTTGTATTTATTTATTTATCATTACTATATATTAAATATCTATGTGTTTGTTTTTGTTGTTGAGTCCATAGACTCAGAAGTGGTGCTTTCAACAACTTGGCGCTGAATGTCTCCAAAACCATGGAACTCGTCCTGGACTTCAGATGGAACAAGGCCGATCCGCTCTGCTGATCTCACTTGGACTACTTATTTATTGATTATTTATTTGTCTGATTGTTTGTTGTTGTTATTTGTGCACTACATGGTGAAAGCTTTAAATCTCATTATCCTTGTATAAAGCATTCAATTCAATAAAAAAATAAGGCATCGGTCCGCAAACCTTTTCTCACCGCGGACCAGTAAACCTCTTCCCATTTTCTCACACACCGACGTATGGGGAGGTCAACGAATTAAAAAAGGGGGGCTGCAAGAACGACGAAAAAAAAATCAAGGAGGGAGAGATTGAAAAGGCTACACTAATTTTGAGGAAAAAGCGGTATGAGAGCAATTTTTCAAGTGTTGCGAAGCTCGGAAAAGAGCAAGAAAACACATACTATATGTACATCGTCAAAGTAGGCGATTCCACGACTCGAACACTTTTTCACAATGTTTTTTCCACGAAGTCGTAAAGTTGGTAAAATTTCTCCCCCATTTTTTGTTTTAGAATAGTTAGAAGCATATTTATTTTAATGAAAGTGTTAAAACTTTTATCTAACAGAGCTTTCTTTCTAAATTAGATTTTATGAACAAATATGCTTCTGACTATTCTATTAATTATGCAGTGCTCTGTTGGGGATACGGGAGCACGGAGAGGGACAGGAACAGGCTGAATAAGCTGGTAAGGAGGGCCAGCTCTGTTCTGGGCTGTCCTTTGGACTCTGTGGAGGAAGTGGGAGAGCGGAGGATGCTGACCAGGATGATGTCCATCATGAACAGCACCTCCCACCCCCTGCATGAGTCTGTGGAGTCCCTCCGAAGCTCTTTTAGCAAAAGACTGCGGCACCCTCATTGCAGGAAGGAGCGCTTCCGCAGATCCTTCCTCCCATCAGCTGTCAGGCTCTTTAACAAAAAAATGGCTGAGTTTTAAGACCTACCGTATGCATGCATGTACATCTATGTGTATGTATGTATATATGTGCTTATATATATGTATGTATGTGTGTGTGTGTGTGTGTGTGTGTGTGTGTGTGTATGTGTGTATGTGTGTATGTGTGTATGTGTGTATGTGTGTATGTGTGTATGTGTGTATGTGTGTATGTGTGTATGTGTGTATGTGTGTATGTGTGTATGTGTGTATGTGTGTATGTGTGTATGTGTGTATGTGTGTATGTGTGTATGTGTGTATGTGTGTATGTGTGTATGTGTGTATGTGTGTATGTGTGTATGTGTGTATGTGTGTATGTGTGTATGTGTGTATGTATGTATGTATGTATGTATGTATGTATGTATGTATGTATGTATGTATATGTGTATGTACACGTATGTGTGTATATATATATATATAAGCAACACATTTATTTATTTATATATTTATTCATGTATTTATTTATTAACTTACTTATTACCTATCTATTCATGTCTAAAATGCCTTTCCTATTTCTGCATCCTCACCCTCTTGCTACTGTGACAACAAAATTTCCCAAATACGGGATGAATAAAGTTATCCAATCCAATAGTCAAACAACTTGGCTAGCTAAACTCTAAATTAATTAGTGTTGCTATTGTAATTTTAAAAGAAAACATATATAACAATAGTAGTAATGTAATAAATAATAATATATTAAGTAAGTGAGAGAACTGTTATTATGATTAATAAACAACGGTAAGGTTTATTGGACACAATTTGGTAGAGATGGCCATCAACTCCTCTGCTGTGACTGGATGGTTATCGTTTGCTTTTCCACTCAAGGGTCGCAGGAGGGTGGTGAAGCCTACCCCACCGAACCACCGGTAGGAGGCGGGGGACACCTTGAATTGGGTGGGCAGTGCAGTGCAACATGAGTTTAATTTTTTACACTACTCACACCCAAAAATTCTAAAATAATCTTTCCTCATTAAATTGAGGATAAATTCAATGAATCCACCTCAAACATCAAAATTCACAACCAATCTCAACAGTGTTGTTTAGTATAAAACTACATAATATTAAAAGGCCTTTAAAACAACAAAGCTAATGGTAACCTAATACTTTTGGTAAGTGCTGAATGTACAGTGTAATGTTATCTGGGTAGTTTACAAGACAATAATGGTCATAGAGGCCGGTAACTGAAAATGCTGGTATGTGATTGCTGATACGTAGTTATGACATCATGCCCAGTCAGCAATGTTCAGTTCCTTTTGGACTAAATGTGCTTATCACATAATCACAAGGACATGACAAATACGGAGATGTCCAAAGCATTCCCGTCATCACAGTTTTGACACTCCAGTAAGTGTTTAATTAAAGCATTCCTAGAGAAGACTTTATTTTGCACAGTGACACTAGGGATTAGCTTACATCAATAAAGAAACCTTGAATGAAAACAAAACTATATATATATATATATATATATATATATATATATATATATATATACACATATACATATACATATATATACATATATATACATATACATATATATATATATATATATATATATATATATATATATATGTATATATATATATATGTATATATATGTGTATATATGTATATATATATGTATATGTATATATATGTATATATATATATGTATATGTGTATATATATATATATATATATATATATATATATATATATATATACACACACATATACATATATATACATATATATATATATATATATATATATATATATATATATACACACACATATACATATATATACATATATATACATATATATATATATATATATATATACACACATATACATATATATACATATATATATATATATATATATATATATATATATATATATATATATATATATATATATATATATATATATATGTATATATGTATATATGTATATATGTATATATGTATGTATACACACACACACGCCCGCCCACTCCAGTGTCCTCCCACATTCCCAAATCATGCAAGGTAGGCTGATTCAACACTAAATTGCTCCTAGGTATGGGTGTGATTGTTCATGGTTGTTTGTCTCCTCTTGCCCAGCGATCGGCTGGCCATCGATTCGGGGTGTCCCCCGCCTCTGGCCCGGAGTCAGCTGGGATAGGCTCCAGCACCCCCCGCGACCCTAATGAGGATAAAGCGGTTCAGAAAATGAGATGAGATGTGATTTCTGCTGAGAAAACTTTGATGACAATGACTATTGTTACTATAGGCGACATAGTTTGAAATTACAAGATTTTCAGATGGTGGTGTCCCTTGAGATTTTTTCAATGCTAAAAGTGTGCCGCAGCTCAAAAAAGGGTTGGGAAACACGGGTCTAGGTTATGTAGGGTTCAATTGGAAAGTTTACTTCATTTACATTGCCGGCACGATCAAGCGAGTTGAATAACCGTGCATTTGAAATTGCAGGCTTCCTGCATGCGACGGCATGGGATTTTATTTACGTGTCAGTGCAAGGAAATGCGAGAAAGAGCACATGATGACTAACATTTTCCACTGTCCAAAACAGTAGTTACTCTACGGCGTGTAGCTCCTACCTGATTGAGATCCATCTGAGTTTTCTTCATCCCTAAAAATATTGTCGAGACTGTTAGGTTTGTCACCTCCAGTTCCCGAAGCATTGTTGCTGTTACTCTCTGCATCATTTACTGGCACCACAGTAAAGTTGGTGGGCATTTTGATCCCATAAATGCCTGTGAAATGGATGGATTCGCGTTAAAGAAAAATCGAGACAACTACAAACAAGTTTTGACACTTCAAGTTGTTGTTATCAAGGTGGGTGAACGTCTTCGTGCGCGTTATGAAGGGGAAATATATCCCCCTGATCACGCTCTTTCTCTTTGTTTTCCTTTCAATCCTCCATTTTTAATATTTGGATAGAAATAACTGCAAACAAGGGAATAATCCCGCAGCTGCTCCCCGCCCTCTTTTAAGACTTCTCGCTGGTTCTCACCTTAGTTAGAGTTCCAAAAGGTAGTGAAATAATTCACACAAAAGAAAAGCCAAGAAAACAGCCGCACCAGAGACCACAAGAACTACAAAACATTAAGAAGAAAGGGCTAAAAAATAATACAATTAACGTTCTTGAGTTTCCACTTAGTTTCGGTGCGGGAAAATCAAGTTCGCCTCGGATTTCCTACTAGTAAACAAAATGGGTGAGATGGGTGTTACCTTTCCCAAAGTGCATTATGGGTAGCGCAGAGGTGTTGAAGTTCAGGGTAGTAATATGACACACCCCTCCAACACCTAGAAAATTTCATTGGAAAAAGAACGTGGATTCTATCCATAAGGAAACCAATGAGGAGAAACAATGGGAGTTGTAGAAGTTTTAACCCTTTATGTGTTTCAAGTGACTACTTTTGTCAAGAACATTTTTTAGGGGGGTATGCATAATGAAAATACAGTCCTGCCTCTACTTACGAAATTAATTATTAACAGAACTTTTTTCGTAACCTGAAAATTTCGTAAGTAGAGCAGTACTTTATATGTAAATTCCATAATTCATTCCACCGTCCTAAAAAAACTACCAACTCAACCCTTTAAAAATGACCAGTGTCCCAATTTTGTGTGAAAGATGCGAGAAACAGACAAAAATTAAAGGAAATGATTTATTAATGTAATTAGATGAATAACATGCAGGTAAAAAGTTGTTCTATTCGTGAAGTAGTACAGTACAGTAAGGAAGAAGCTAACATTCACATGCACATGAACACACATCTTAACTTCAAATGATGAATTAAAATTAACTTAGCATTAAATACAACTCCAAAGGAGTAAATATCTGTTCATCTTGCCGATTAGTACGGAAAGGCCATGCGATTGGCTGACCCCAATTCAGAGTGCCCGGTGCCAATAATTGCCTGGGATAGGCTCCATCAACCCCCACAACTCTTATACTATAACTAATTAATTAAATTTTAACAACTGCTTGTGAAACCAACTGTTGGCCAAAATCAAATCATGTACACGAAAAAGTTTTCTTCTTTTATTGCTACCTCACTTTGTGATCGATCATGGAGTTGTGCAAGTGACATATTTTTTTTTTTTAATTCAAATGTTACACAATGTAATAAGCCAATTACATAATGACAAATGACACAGTTTGTTGGATAGTCTGGATGTAGTCTAGGAAATGAAACTGTCCAGCCATCTGTTTCCTAAAAAATATCCTCTTTTTCAGATGAATTAAATGACCCCACCTGGCAAGACGGAGCAGGGTACATTCATGACTGGTCGCCAGACAATCACATTGTACACAAGGACAAAATCCAATGTACACTCACATTGGCACCACTGACATTTTGATCCAAAGTGCATGAGATTATGGGGAAACATTGGAAACTCCAAGATTGGCGATGGAATTCATACTATCTATCTAGCTATCTCAAAACTGTGTGTGATGTAATAACCACTTCAACACTAAGCTTGTAGGTTGCATACATATCATGCATTCACTAAACACTGTGTCATTAAAAAAGATCAACAATCATATAATATGTAAATCCATAGAATAAACATTAGCTCGGCACACATTTATAAAAACAATAAAACAAATAATTTCACACAAGCAATACAACGTAATAAAAATGCACTGCAAAAATGTGTTGTAGTTATCTTTCCAAAAAGTTAAGTGCAACTCTGTTAGCATTTTGTCAATGAAGTCTATTTAAAAAAAATGCATTTATTTGCATACTGTTTTTTTCATTTTAAAAATCTTCCATACACACAAAATTATTTCAAATGCAACTGCACACTATCATTACTATACAGCACACACCATTCATATAGTAAAACTTCTATTGAAAGTCAACAAAAATATAGATTTAGAAGGCTGTTGTACTGTAAGAATGTTTAAAGTGTAATACGTGTACTCCTAAAATTATTATTCATCTAGTTTATTTAGTCTGGATTCATCTCATGGTTTGTCAATGGATGGCGCTGGTGGTCCATGTTAAAAACAGCACAAATGGAAGCTATTGCGCCACTGTTAACAGTAAGGGGTTATTATTTTTGGTAGAGTGGGGTGGTAGTTTCCAAAAAGGCTTCCAACAAGAGCCCACTGTAAGATTAATTGATGAGAAGAGGAGCTTGAAGATTAGAATATTTATTATATTTATTTTCAAATAAAAAAAGAAATGCCTTCAAAATCACTTCAAAATAAATCATAGGGGAATATTTGCAATTAAGAGGCTTAAAAAGTGGATTCTGATATTTTTTAGGCCAACAGTGTCTTGAACAATTACTGTGAATCAAATTAATGGCGTGATAATAGAGACAATTAGTTGATGAAAGCTTGGCAGGTTGGGACACATAATTGCCACCCAACAGAAACCACAACTACAATTCTGCCTGCGACAGAGCTGAGTTTTTCCACTCCTCGATGATATAATAAATAACGTACAAATACAAACATTAATAATGTCATGAAGCAAAACATTTGGAATCAATGTGTGAAGGAGCTACAAACACTTTCCCACTACTGCCTGAAATGAAAATTAGAAAAGGGGCATCTAAAAATCCCTTTAGCAAACACAAAAAAAAGTCAGTTCTGACGCACATTAGGAACATGTAGCACTCCAAGACCGTCTTGTTAAGTGACCTAATTCTATTTGTAGAAATCTTACCTGTTTACAGAATACTCTCCAAAACCAGTTACCTGCACAAACACGCAGTAGGGTTTCGGTTTGGCGAACCTCTTGTGTCATCAAACACAGGATACACTACAAATGCTTGCACTGTGCTGAGTTACTACTTTTGTGAGTGGAATGAATCAATCAAATATTTAATACAGTATATGTTATAAGTAGCATAACCTTGTCCCGGGGTCATAGGGTTTGATTATAGGATGTATCAAATATGGTATTTACTTTTTGAAATAAATGATTGCGCTAAAACTGATAGCATTATTAAAAACCACAAGATATTTAAATAAATTGGCAATGAAAACAGAAAATGAATGGCACTCAGGCCTGAAAAAACAATAATACAAGTAAGTGGAAACTTCAGGGGAAACTTTACCACTCATCTCATCTCATCTCATTTTCTGAACCGCTTTATCCTCACTAGGGTCGTGGGGTTTGCTGGAGCCTATCCCAGCTGACTTTGGGCCAGGGGCATGGGACACCCTGAATTGGTGGCCAGCCAATCGCAGGGCACTAGGAGACAAACAACCATTCATGCTCACAGTCAGGAGCTGGAGTTCGGAGCTGGACAAAAGTGCCGGGAGAAGAGGCAACGCTTCTGACCAACCATTCCATCATGGGATAAGATGGAAGAGCCGTCGGCATTTACCAGCAACGGAGTCGAGGGGCTCTACTCTGCTACTGTTGTCTTCAGCTCCAGACTACTGAGGAACTGTGAGGATAAGCTCGGAAGAGTGACTTTGCATATTCTCTACCTCGGTCACAGTCTGCAGAAGTTCCCCATCTTGTGGAAGACTTCCTGTGTGTGGTTCCAGTTTTTGTCCAACTTTACGTCTTTTGAGTCTGAATCCGTTTTTGCTACCGCAACCAAAATGGCGCAGCTCAAGTGGCAGCCGGTGGCGTTAGCTCCGTCGTCCACTCTTGCTCGTTTTGTGTTTTTGCTGCTTTTCTGACTTAATGATTTGATTTGGTGATCCTTAATGATCCCATTTACTTTGATTTGCTTTGTACTTTGTGCTTTTGCTTTGTCACAATGAAATTTCTCGAATACGGGATGAATAAAGTTATCCAATCCAATCCAATCCAATCCAATGCCTAGGGGCAATTTAGAGTGTTCAATCAGCCTACCATGCATGTTTTTGGAATGTGGGCGGAAACCGGAGTACCCAGAGAAAACCCACGCAGGCCCGGGAGAACATGAAAACTCCACACAGGTGGACCGACCTGGATTTGAACCCAGGTTCCCCACTGTGAGGCCGACGCGCTAACCACTCACTGCCGTGCTGCCCCACTTTACCACTATCGACCTTTATTTTATTTTTTTCTTTATTTTTCAATAGTATGTGTATGATCATGTGTATCACACGTCACAGAAAATGTCCCTGGATATAATGGATTGTAAATAATGGTAAGCTAACTTTTTACCCAAATACATGTTTCAAAAGTGTTTCATCAAAGAGCCTTTGATTAAGGACAACTAGTAAATAGACTATTCTGTGTTTGCTGCATCATACTGTGTGTTAATATTAAAAATATCTCCATAATTTGTGTATACATTCAACATAGTGTAAGCGACTGAAGGGCACCAGGGCTGCTTTGGCCAGGTGTCTACTTACTACTTTTAGAAAATGTGGAAAATTTTGGTGGCAATTTTGCAATGAGAGGTGCAAGCAGCGAGGAAGGTGTGTAAGGAGAGAGTCTATGAATTTGAGAGTCTGTGGGATGCAGTGACCCTCTGTCTCACTCTGCTGCCAATGGTGCTCTGTATGTGGTTACCAACAAAACAGGATTACGGGAGACGTGCCAAACCCATGATTTGAAGTTTGGATTGGTATGAGTGAGTGTGTTTTTAGAGCACGGGAGGTATTGAGTGTCACTGTAGCAAAAAGGCTTTTGTTCTACAAAAGATAGAATAATAACTATAATTCATTTCAATATGTACTGCATATATTATGGAAGCGTGATTATCTCAGTAGTCGGAACACCCCGCTGCCGTTTGTAATGCCCTGAGTTTCGTTACCGCATGTGGGTTCTGTAAGGAAGTGCATCCGGCATAAAAAGACAAATCTAACATGTGTATTGTGTGGTTCACTGTAGGGAATCGCGGAGGTGAAAAGTTGAAATTGAATCATTATAATATCCTGATTTTGGCCTATATGCAGGTAAATTTAAGAAAATCTTTTTTTGTGCTTTTTTCTTTCTTTTGTGGGGGGTGGATAGAGTATTTAAAATAGCTAATTTCCCATCCATCTTTTTGGTGCACTTGAAACCTTGTTAACAGCCTTTTAATTTAAAAAGAAAAGAAAAATTTCCCACTCATTCATGTTGACTTCCATTGTGCAGTACCTATAGTTAATAGAATAGTTTTCATTCATTCATTTTCTGAACCACTTTATCCTCACTGGGGTTGCGAGGGGTGCTGGAGCCTGTCCCAGCTAACTTCGGGCACAAAGCAGGGGAGCGCTTGAATTAGTGGCCTACCAATTGCAGGGCACAAAGAGACAGACAACCATTCACGCTCACACTCATACTTCGGGACAATTTAGACTCAGGCAGGGGTGTCAAACCAGTCATCAAAGGGCTGCAGTGAGTGCAGGTTTTCATTCCAACTCAACAAGAGGATACCTTTTGCAAGTGTGATCAGTTAATTAAAGTCAGGTGCTACTTATTTCAGAAGACACCTGATTGGTTAAAATGTCGGCACTGGATCGGTTGGAACAAAGACCAGGACCCACTGCGGCCCTCGGCGGAATCGGTTTGACACGTGATTTGACACAGCAATTTAGAGTATTCAACCAGCCTACCATGCATGTTTTTGGAATGTGGGAAGAAACCAGAGTACCCAGAGAAAACGCACGCGAAGTGGTTTTTCTTTCCTTTGTTCTAAACTGTGCTGCATTAAGTATATAGTACATAATTTATAAATCATTTCTTTCCATACATTTGATTTTGTTAGCGCGTTGGCCTCACAGTAGTGGACCTGTATTCAAATCCAGGTCGGTCCACATGTGTGGAGTTTGCATGTTCTCCCCGGGCTTGCGTGGGTTTTCTCTGGGTACTCCGGTTTCCTCCCACATTCCAAAGACATGCACGGTAAGCTGATTGGACACTCTAAATTGCCCCTAGGTATGAGTGTGAGCGTGAATGGTTGTTTGTGGTTCAGAAAATGAGATGAGATGAGACATTTGCATTTGAAGTGGTTTTGTATAATTATTTTTGTCGCACAACCAGTTACTGTCTTTGCCAGTCTTTACCTCAAGAAATCCAACCTAGCGCTACTCTTCGCCGTCTAAACTGCTGTGAGTTACTTTTTTCGCCAGGAATACGTTGATTAAAAGATTTCAAATGAACTGTCTTCTACATCCTCTGTAACGGTGATGATGCATTTGGAAAAGCTTTTGACACAGTATTCCAGCAACTTCTATTTCAGCAATGGAAAACGCAATGAATGTTACATAACATATGTTAATATTGAAAAAAGGCCATGATAGAAAATAATTTTGCAATCTGCGAGTGTGAGTGAAAATTTCTAACATTTTTAATTACAACAGTTCCTGATATGCAGTACAAAGTCAGCACAGAAGTTTGTCTTTGCACATATAGTGGAAGCTGACTTTTATAGCATGCTCTTGAATTGACCTCCTGAAAGTAATTGAAAAAGGTAGTAAAAATAAGTTCCGGCATAAATTTGAATTGAAAAAAAATCATGACGTTTTACTTTTTAGTATTTTTCTGTTCTGCTTTGTACTTTAAGAAAGTACATTGAAATGGTTATAAATAAGTTTAACCCGAGAGAAAAACCAACTGAGATGATTACCATGTTTCCCAACCAAAACACAGCTGTCAACTATGTTAAAAAAAACATTGTCCAATTTTATGAGTAGTGGAACCCTGAGGGGATGTTGTACCACACGCACCACTCGATGCGAACACACACACACACACACACACACACACACACACACACACACACACACACACACACACACACACACACACACACACACACACACACACACACACACACACACACACACACACACACACGCACAAACAATAGTAGCCCACAGATAGCCCGCATACATGGTGTCCACCCAGGAGTTGACCGCCTCAGGAGCCAGTTATAAAGCGTGAGAATTGCTGTGCAACTCATATTTAGAAACGCCCAACGTTTACAGATGCCAGACACACGTAGAACTACACACTCATCTACAAAAGTGCTCACACACACACATGGCCTTTTAGTGTGTGTCAGCCATGTCCAGCTGTGCTCAAATTTCAAACATATTTCAACACCCCCAGTAATTGCTATGTTACTCCGACACGCACAATCAAAAACATTTCATAGCTATAACCGGCAACACAGGAGCATGTTAAAACAACAAAAAATAACAGCCAGGTTTATAGTATATAGTCAAATGCTATGAAAAGCCTCCTGAAATTTCAATGCATTTAAATCTTGTGGGCCTGTAACTACCAATATTTAAGGGATCATGAGATGACAGTTAGGGCTATGATTATAAAATATAGTTAAGTTTGGTTTGAGGTCAAGTATTTTTGACTGTGCCACAGATTTACTGACGTATTCAATGTATGTTTCAGTTTGCTGAGTAGTGTGGCTAACAAACTCATTTGGGGCCTTTTCAAAGATGTCTGGCTATGTTGTGTAAGTTCAAATAAATCAAGGTCAAGGAGCTAAGTCTCCTTTCTTGTCAAAAGGCCCAGAATTCCTAGGAGGGCAACTGATTTCCTGAAAGTACAGTCCTTCTGACATGATTTAGCATTTTTCAGTTACCAGACTCACCACATAACGTCTTTCAGTGTATGTACAAGTAAATATGTACTATTAGGGTTCGGTACTCGGACGTTTCGTCGAAAGACGTTTGGTCCCCGGACGTTTGGTAGAACGGACGTTTGGTAGAACGGACGTTTGGTAGAACGGACGTTTGGTAGAACGGACGTTTGGTAGAACGGACGTTTGGTAGAACGGACGTTTGGTAGAACGGACGTTTGGTAGAACGGACGTTTGGTAGAACGGACGTTTGGTAGAATGGACGTTTGGTAGAACGGACGTTTGGTAGAACGGACGTTTGGTCGCCGGTTACTGTTGAAACCAGCTCTCAAAATTATAATCACGAGAGAGAGTGAGTTTAATATCTAAATATCTAATATCAAAATATCAAGAGTAAACGTCCGAGCGAACCCGGCGACCAAACGTCCGGTCGATCAAACGTCCGGTCGACCAAACGTCCGGTCGACCAAACGTCCGGTCGACCAAACGTCCGGTCGACCAAACGTCCGGTCGACCAAACGTCCGGTCGACCAAACGTCCGGTCGACCAAACGTCCGGTCGACCAAACGTCCGGTCGACCAAACGTCCGGTCGACCAAACGTCCGGTCGACCAAACGTCCGGGGACCAAACGTCTTTCGACGAAAGGTCCGGTCACGGTTCAGGTTTAAGTTGATAGTAAGGTAAAATGTATTGATATTCTGTTTAAGGTTGTACAAGAGCAACAACCTCTTCATAAAAAGAGCATTTAAAAAAAAATCACTGTATTTGTCATGGCAGCACGTCTGCATCACAAATTCTGAGATCAAGAGTTCTTGGCTCTCCTGTGTATTTGCATGTTCTCCACGTGTTGCATATGTTTTCTCCAGGTACTCTGGTTTCCGCTGATGTCCCAAAAACATGCATGAGAGGCTTGAGTAATCCAAATATTGTCCATAGGTGTGAGTTAATTATTTTTTTAAATCTCACTGTGTCCAGCAAACAATCCTCAAAAACCTGCAAGTTGTGTTTGACTTGAATGTTGGTTGACTCACTGTTTCATGACTAGCTGTTGACCATAAAGACACTAAACTTGTTTTCAGGAGTCTCGTACCAATGGCCACCTCTGTAACACACACCTGTGAATTTTGACACTCCAATGCTTTCCTTTCATTCTTCACGGAGACATGGTTGAAGCCCTGTTGACATCAACTAATAGTTACTAGATTTTTTAATGTGCTATGTACACTATTTTACGGACTATAAGTTGCCATTTTTATATCGTTTGGCTGGAGGTTCAACTTATACATGTTATTCACACAATATGATATACAGTGGTACCTCGAGATACGAGCTTAATTCGTTCCGGGACTGAGCTCGTATGTCGATTTACTCATTACTCAAATGAACGTTTCCCATAGAAATGAACTAAAAACTAATTAATTCGTTCCAACCTTCTGAAAAACAAAACACCAAAAACAGGATATTGGATTGGAAAAACATTTTTATTTGTTCTAATCGCCATCTATTAACAAAGTAACAAATAACTAGTGGTTTAATAGGACTAAAATGTTTTTAATAGTGTTAAAATTAGACGGATTTCATGGAGGGGAGAGAGAGAGGGACAGAGAGAGGGGGGGGGGAGACTTTTTGCACGGCAACACGCTCGTAACATAACATAAGCAAATTTAAATGAACTTGGATTACAATGCAGACACACTCAAAAATAAATTCAACCTAACCTTACACTAAACTTAATTCTAATTTTGTTTTAAATTTTGATACATTTCTTCTCCCGGGTTGGCTCTATTTGCCCCACCTCCACCCTGACTTTCAGATGCAACCTATCGAGGGTTGTTTGCTTTTGTCTTCCCTTCAAAATATTCCGAAAATGATGCACACAAATGTCCTCACAATAGGATAACGCACGACCACTTGCCAACGAGAAGTGGTATATGCTTCTCTCGTATTATCGAGCAACCCCAGTGCTCGTAGAGACATTACACGAGGGAGTTGCGACCAGAAAGACTAGTGCCCATGATGTTCTTATGAGCAGCCTCTCGCGTCCGCTGTATGCTCGTATATCAAAATTTGTCTCGTATCTCAAGATAAATATTTGCCCGAAATTTTACTGGTATATCAAAATTTGTCTCGTATCTCAAGATAAATATTTGTGCGAAATTGTACTCATATCTCAAATTGCTCATATGTTGGGGCACTCGTATGTCGAAGTAGTATTACTGTACCGTATTTTCACACCTATAGGGCGGACTGACTTAAAGGGCGCTGTCTCAGTTGCGGGTGCAATTTCTGTATTTAGTCCATACACAAGGTGCTCCTGCTCAATGGGCGTGACATATGGTCATGCTAGAATGAAATATATGATAGCATTCATGCTAAAAAATGGCAGCAGGAGCAGAACTGAGTTTGATTGGGCTTTAATGACATTATGTGTACTCACGTTAATATAAGTCAAAGCATTAAAACATCTACAAATTGGTCAAAGTCCTCATCTTCTGAATCCGAGTTTGGCCAAATTTGCTGTTGGGTTCCATCTATCCATTAGAGTCAGAGTTGTCGCCGTGGGGTTCCGTGAAAGTGATGCTCTTATGTTCTCACCAGCCCATGGAGATCGAAAAGGCTGTATTGTATTTACACAATTCATTTTTAAATTGTTTTCTGTCCGTGTTTATATGAATTTTGACATTTGAACGTTTGTTCTTTTTAATTTTCTGGGTGGAACAGATCAACTACTGCCAGGTTTTATTGGGATGGTCAAAAGACTTGGCAGAACTACAGGTACAAACAGTATCAAGATACATATATAAGATTTTTTTTTATCAAAAGTTAAATCACGGATAAAATTCGGAAGACTATTCACCAGAAAAATTTTGAGCATTCATTTTTGTGTGATTAACAAATATGTACCAACTGCTTTTAAAATGTTAAACTACTTCATGTTTCAATCATTCAAACAAGGGTCGCAGGGGTTGCTGCAGCCTATCCCAGCCAACTATGGGCAGTAGGCGGGTAAGAGGCTCTGAATTGGTTGTCATCATATCACAGGACACAAGGAGACAGACAACCACAACTGTCGATCTCAGAACTATGTATGTTGTAACTAAATCAGTAAAGACAATTTTAACACAGTTTATTACATTTTTGCAAGAAAATTGGAATGAACTTCATGACATAGATGTATTCATGTGACTAATAAGTCACAGATCATTCAAAAAAACATCAACAGTTTTTCTTTCCCAAGAATTAAAAATAATTAATAATGAAAAACAATTGACATAAATTCAAGTTAATGCGGGTCTGGCCCTCAATCACAATAAAATAATTTCACGTGGCCTCCGGTTAAAAATAAGTGCACAGGTTCAGTATGATTAATAAAACTTATAGTGATATCTACGGATTTGTTTGGAAAAATCTAAATTGTTCATATAAAAATAATGAAAAGAGTTGAAGGTAATAATAATAAAAAAATTCAATAAAACATCGAACCCCTGGTTTGCATTGGGTACGACCAAATACAAGCTGACACAATGCTGGAGAAAAACGAACAAACAAATTTTTATATATATATATATATATATATATATATATATATATATATATATATATTTATTTATTTTATTTTTTTTTAAAAAAATTTCTCTGCAAGTAATTTACATGCCTGGCCAGCCAGGAGTCAATTGAGATATATATGTATATATATATATATATATACATATATATATATATATATATATATATATATATATATATATATATATATATATATATATATATATATATATATATATATATGTTTATATATAGACATACAGTGGTTTAAAAAGTTTGGGACGCCAGATGATTTTCATGATATGCCATTATGTAGTTGGATGAATCAGCAATTTGAGTTAAATATATCAATCATATAGCAGACAAACAAAAATCAAATAGTAATGCGTGTCTACTGTACTAAAATTGCTCTTCCAGACAACAAATGATTAAAAAAAAGTATTTCTTTCATTTTCTATTTATATATTAGATATTAAATAGAATATATGATATATTGTAATATTCATTAGATATTTAATAAAAATATTCTATATATGTGTTGTGTCTTTCTTGCTATTCAACGCTGAAGTTAAGGTGGAAATGTTTGGGAACAATAAATGATGATTACAAAATTAATCTCCCATGGTAAAGATGGTTAGTATTTACAGCATTTTGAAGTATGTACAAAAATATACAAATGTTATTTCATACGTTCTGTATCGTAGCAACATATTCTCAAAAGAAATTAAGGATGAAAATGAATGTACCTGTATTTTAGATTCCCTTTCTATAGCCACAAAATAATTCCCTTATGACACAACACCAGATGTTTGTGGACATCTGCGACATCTATGGAGTTTAACTTAAAATGCATACATGAAAAAACGGTTTTGACATTGATTCGCTTACTTCAGATGCATTTTTTAAAATGACAGTAGCCAACAGTGCATAATTCCTCTCCTTGGGAAACGGACCAATTGCAGCTACCTTTCATAGCAGGGTACAGCAGATATTTGAAGAGCTGGACTTTGTGTGTGTGGGGCCTTTTGTAATCAAAGCACATTTTTAAGGAACTAAGTGGGTAGGATGCGGTATGAAAAATCAAAACAGGTTGCTATGTTTTCCTTGTGCTTGACTTTAGTCTTCAGATGTAATAAACATATTCGGCCAGGTTATAAAACACAAATATTTTAGTTCAGTTCATTTCAGTTTGGGTGCACCTTTGGGATCAATGGTTGACGAATGCAATCATTTTTGTTGGTGGAAAGCTGTATAAGGAGATTGTCCTTTTTGTATTTCAGATAACAGCAAAAACTCGAAAGGCTTTTCCTCCCATCGGGTTTAGTAAGCTGTAAAAACCAAGGGAAGGATAGAAGTTATTTCATTATGCTTTACAGCTGTCAATCAACTTGAATAAATACATGCTGGCAGTGAAGAATTTTTCTGCCAAATAGCTAATAGTGTGTACAAATATAGAAATTATATAAATGATTTTGATGCAGGGATATTGAGTAAAATCTAAATGAAAACATACTACATTTGAATAAAATCAAATTATTTTTCACTAATTTTTTTCAAACACTGATCATTTTTTGTTTGTTTTTTTAATATTCACTTATTTTTAATTAGATTAAATTTTAAGAAATTATACTTTAGTATCAATTTTACCTCATTTGGTTTTGGATGTGGCATAGTTTTCAGGTAGATGAATAGAAAGAACAGAAATACACTTACACAAAAGCATACAGCAGTAGCTATATTTTACTGTGTTCTGTTAAATCGTTGCTTGAGTATTCTGTACATACTACCTTTCTGAAGTGATGCCATTTTGATAGTTGCCGCTATACTGCCTCCTGCGGTCCACTGGCATGACATCAATGTAACCTCCAGATTCATTTTGGATAACTCCTGCATGAAGGGCTGCTCGGCAGATGCTTGATTTCTAATGATATTAGGGAAATATATTTCAAACAAATGCTCCGCATTGTTTCTCAATACAGTAAACTCAGTGGCGGTCCGATTTTCATCGATACGTCCTTATACGTCCATACGCGAAACGGCAAAAATTGCACTAAAATGGGGTAAAATCCACTTCCTAGCAGCATTTATTGATTAAATACAAATACTGGAGCTTTTCAGACATTACAACCGGGCCAGGGGGGTGATTTCCCCGGGAAAAGACAGCAATGGACGTCAATAGCGAAACGGCAAAAATTGCACTAAAATGGGGTCAAATCCACTTCTTACCAGCATCTAGTGATTAAATACAAACACTGGAGCTTTTCAGATATCAGAACCGGGCCCACAGTTGAAATATTATTTGGGAATATAGCTATATTTCACTACCAAAAAAACCTTTTTAACTGTACACAATATCCATCCTCCTTTCTTTCTTCCTTTTCTATCACCATCAAAGCTAACGCTGAAAGTCGAGCCTGTCCTGTCGTATTTCTGGTAGTCCGTCTTGAAAATGGCTTTAAATCAACACGACAAAATATTTGCTTGTGCAGCTCGCTAAAGATACAGTTTGGTAGCTCTGGCTAATCACTAGCCAATCATAGTTGGTGAAAGTGATGACGTATCACTACGCCTGCGAGAAGGAAATGACGTATCCCTACGCCTGCGACAAGGCAATGACATCCCCACGCCTGCGACAAGGCAATGACGTATTCCTACGCCTGCGACAAGGCAATGACGTATCCCTACGCCTGCGACAAGGCATTGTGGTGTTGCCAACTCAAAATCTGATTGGTTAAAGCAACAGTCTTATCGACGCTTGCAGCAGAGCCTGCAGAACTGATTGTGACGGCCTTGAGGCAGATTTCTGACCCTGGCAACAAATAATGGCTGAAATGTGATTGTTTAAATGCTTCAATATGAAAACATACATCTGGAAGCAGGTAAAAGCAATGAAAGGAAGCTAACAGACAATTTGGAATTATTTAATAAGTATTGATGGACAAAATATAATATATGATTCAGATATTTCTTAGGCCAGCAGAGAGGGCCTTGAAGGCCCTGACGGCCCGCCACTGAGTAAACTTCAGAAAATGAAATTCTTTCAAATGAAAAGTATAATACAACATCCTTTGTAATGTAAAATCGGAAGAAATGGATGTTTTACCAGCCTCAGATTATTTGACCTTGGGTATTCTAATTCTAAAATATAGCCCAGCCAATACCATAAAAAGAATGATAAAAACTTACATCAGCGTAATATTTACTCCCAATGACTCTGGCCTGACTCCCATGCAGACAGTTTTTAGGACAATACAACCTAAAGAAAAATCCAGAGATCACAATCACGGCATCTTTTCACAATAGCCATGTTCATAGTAACACCCGCCGCCTCTCGGCCAGATTTAACTGAAACATCATTTCAAGGTTAAAAAAAAGAATAGTTCGGTTACCTTGGACAATGTCGCACTGGCTTTTTAAAGGGACAGAACAGTGCGACTGTGGTGTCACAAGCTACAGCCTTGACTGGAAGAAAAATACACGGCAAAATGCCCTCATCAGAAGTTGTTCTAGAGAACATTGTTATTTAAAATACATGTAATCTAGGATTCCTACCAGGCACAGTCTGTACTTTAAAGGAATTTGCACTTCTGTTCTTACTATGACATGAAAGAAAATTCATTGCATGGCAACACCAGAGAAAACAAGCAATTTGATTTTTATACAGAAACATACCCTATTGATTGAATGCCATTCTTATATGATTTGGTGAATCGTTGTTTTCGACCCAGTCGGGTCACATCTAACCATCCTCCATCATTGTCGATAATACCAGCATGCAATGCGGCTCCACACACACTGGATTGCTGTGATAGTTTGCAAAACAAACGAGTCCCGCAACATTAGAAATCAGTATGTACATGCCAGTGCTACAAAAAAAATGTATGCATCATTTTTGGTGTTCATTTACCATGTCGTAAGACGTAGTCCCCACTACTTTTCCGTATATCTCAAAGCAGCCAGGTGGACACTCATACCTATGGGTAGAATCAAAAGCTGTCACCAATATTGCTTACTGATCAGCAGTAAATTTATTGCAGGTTCCGATGCCTGTACCTGTTACATGTCGTTCCTTTGCACCGATCCCTCAGCTTTGTGTCACAGTCCATCTGTTGGGCTGTCGTAACAAATGGCCGTGAGTTACAATTAGGCTAACATCTGCTAGAATGAGTTCATAACTGTCTTTCTGTCACTTGATTGATTGCTTACACATCTGCTCAGTGCTTACGACTCGTTTTCTTTCTGGAATCTCTGTGGGTTGTGCAGGGTTTGGAGTTTGGGCCCTGGGTTGGGGTTCCTCCTCTCTTATTGCATCGGGCTCTGGTTCAATGTAATTGGTTTCCTCAGTCTCTGGAGCAGGTTGCCTGTCAATGCCTCCATCTGGAAACAGACTTTCCATGTTATGTGGAACTTTTGTCACTTCAGTCAAATTGTTAGTTATTAGCCCCTATTTTTATTCAATCGAGGCCAGAATTTATATCCACCAGTTGAAGTGGCATTTTAGACCGTGTTTTGGCATCGTAATTTTGTGGGCATCTTTTAATCCAACTCAAATAAAACTTGGGCACTTCCATCAAATAACGTGTGTCCATGTGTGAAACCACGTCAGTAAAAATATTCATTCATCCGTTTTATGAACTGCTTATCCTCGCAAGCAGTGCTGGGGCCTATCCCAAATGACTAGTACACCAGTCCTCCTTTACACTCTGCAAAAATCCAAACTTGACTTTTCTTAGTGTTTAAAGATCTCATCTCATCTCATTTTGACGCTATAGGTCCCACAAAGTACGGACAAATAGGCTTAAGGACGTTTTTTTCCCCACATCCATCAGAACTCTAAACTTGCGGTAACACAACACACAATCCCTTCTGTGTAATAACTTTGGGGTGAGGTAACATGAAAAGATCTTTGGGTGGTGATCTGCCTCCTAGTGGCTGACTGAAGGTAAGTGAAAGACAGTGAGAGGTAATTGATCCGCTCGGGGGGGGATGCATTGTATCCATAACGGCAGAATGCCAAATTACGAGTCCGAAACTATCACTTATTAGGTCTTTTGCCGAGAAGACGCACCTTATGGAGAAGCACTATCAATTTCGTCATACGCAGTTTCTGGGTGTGATGACAATTAGGCTTTTGTTGTCGATGATGACGACAGGGCCTATGTCCGATTATCATTTTCTGAACCGCTTTATCCTCATTAGGGTCGCAGGGGGTGCTGGAGCCAATCCCAGCTGTCTTCGGGCCAGAGGCGGGGGGACACACCCTGAATCGGTGGCCAGCCGATCGCAGGGCACAAGGAGACGGACAACAATTCATACCCACGCTCATACCTAGGGGCAATTTAGAGTGTCCAACCCGCCTACCGTGCATGTTTTTGGAATGTGGGAGAAAAACGGAGTACCCAGAGGAAACCCACGCAGGCCCAGGGAGAACATGCAAACTCCACACAGGAGGACCGACCTAGATTCGAACCCGGGATCCCAGAAGTAACTGTAAGGCCGACGCGCTAACCACTATTTTAAAAATAACAACACATTTAATTAATTTATGTGATTAGGGAGTTTGATGCAAACTATTTACTATGTATTTACGTACAGAGAAAATGCCCATAGAACTTTTTAGTGTTTTATAAGGAAATATCCATCCCTGTAACACACCTTTGTAGCAGAGATTTTCCCTGCATCCTCCAGCATAACTGGCTGGACAAGCAGAGCACGGTGCGCCATACTTATAGGGAGCGTGACCCCACCAGTTTCCTCTAAAATAAAAAAAGAAACATTCAAAACCTTTGAGAAAATGTGTGTGCTCCAGCAAAAATGGAAATAATAAATGGATTTTGCGTTGTGAAGAGTAATTATGATTACTTCAGAATTGTTGGACATTTTACATAGCATCCTTCACATGTTAGATAATCTACAAACAAAATAAAGTAAAACATGTAGTGCAATTATTTAAAATATGTTTTAATTTAAAAATGATGATGTATAATATTTATCTGGTGCTGACATTTCAACAATCACAAGATGAAATCAAATTTCACACCAAATTAAATGTTTAACTTGACTTACTGGAGAGTAAAAATGTTTGTATGCTCTTTTACTGTAAGTACTAATTGCTGGGTTACGCAAACACACTCATTAACCAAACATGTTACCTCTTTAGCAACAAGAGGATAACATGCACACTACTGAGTTATTGGCCTGCATTAACACAACTTTACAGTTAACCTAAATGTAATTCCAGTGAAAATAGTGTTTTAGGGCTCAAAGAGAAACCAAATTTTTAGTCACATTTCATCAAGTGAATTTTTGGCGCATTGTTACTTATGACTGAATATGAAGAAAAAAATGTTTGAAAAATAGTTTTAATTTTAAATACATATACGAAATACCATTCAGGAGTTCCCCCCTGAATGTAATTGCCTCAACAGCCAAATTGAATTTCACTCACTCTACCTCATGATACCCAATTAATAAGATCAGAATAAGATTTATCTTCCCTCCAATTATTTACCTCAGTAAAATTTTGCTCTTAGCAAATGGTAACAGGTGTTCTCCTGAGAAAAATCCAACATTAGCATTGATTTGCAACTCTGTGACTGAGATAATACCAGGTCATTAAATACTACGTACTTAAATAATGGAATATATACCGTTTTTTTCATTTTTTTTTACCATTGATCTGTAAATTAAGATAATCAACCTGCACATATTTTATTACCAATTGCTGACGAATGTGTAGCAGAAAACCGGGAAAGTAAATGAATTTTAATGAACTTTGAGGCCCAAGCCTTCTTTAATTCTGGAATGAATTTGGTGTAATAATGTTAATGTTAAATCTTTTTAAATCTTATTTTAAAAGGGGAAAACCTACGGTGGAGAGTAGTTGCAGACGAGATAGACAGCTTTAGCCCAGATCATTCCCCACACGTTCATGTTGTAACACACATTAATGGCACATCCAATACGATTGCTTGTGGCCCAAACCAACTGGAAAAAAAACACATATTAATAATGCAAATGTCAGCAGTAGTGCTGATCTGTAATCAATGAAACCATCATATCCTGCAACAGGCTTATTTATTTATTTACTTATTTGTTACCTATTTATTTATGTCTAAAATGTCTTTTCCTGTGTCTGTGTTCTCACCCTCTTGCTACTGCGACAGTGAATTTCCCAAATTCGGGATGAATAAAGTTATCTCATCTAATCTAATCAATTATCTAACATTACCAGACAGTTGGGAATGTATATGTACTTGTATATTATCTATACATAATCTTGCTGTCACTTTACTGATCACAGTTTACAGGACACAATTAATGTATCACATGGATTTCATCACATATGGGTCTAATTTCTGAATATTTCATATATATATATATATATATGCGTCCTGGACTCTTGAAGCGGCACAGTCTACTGTTTTGTTTAGACTCCCGGTATAGAGCTGAAAAGACATTTAGTCAGCCAAAATAAATAAAAGCCCTTGAGTAGCTACCCCATTTAGAAAGCATTTTTCTCTTTTGCTGCAAAGGAGGATCACTGGTTGGTAGCAGGGGTTGGAAATTAGAGAGCACAGAGAAATAAGCGGGAAAAAATAGATAAGACCTCACAGAAAAAGTCAGAAGTTAGCTAAATAAATCATGCTCACAAATGTTCACGTTACATTTATGCCCAGCTCAGACTACACACGATTTCAGCCGATTTTGGCCTGACAGAAATATCATGGAGAAACGTAGATTGGTGGGGGAGTTCCAATGCTTCATGTAGTGTGACATATTCTCGACTTTCGATGTGATTTCTCGACACCTTTTGGCTAAATTACAATGAGACTGACGTATCAGGATCTCTGCTTGTTGTGCCGGACAATGTGACATGTTCTTCGTGTAGCTGAATATTAACAGATCGTGTCACTTTGTGGATGGTATAATCTCTCTTTCTAACTCTAGCTTCTTTGTATAATTCATTCATTCCTTCATTATTAAAACCACTTAGGGTCACGGTTCGCTGGAGCCTGTCACAGCTGACCTCGGCTGAACGGCAGATTACACCCTAAACTGGTCGCCAGTCAGTCGCAGGACACACATCAGGGAGACAGCCATCCGCATCCAGGATCACAACGCAAGTCACACGAAGATAGGTGAGAGAACCACTGGACCATCAGGTTATACTGAGAGAATGGATGGGTTAGCGATTTTAGCTCCCCCCATTGAATTTTGCTCTGAAACGCGCCTGAGCACGGCCCGGTGGAGCAAGTGGTTAGCGCGTCGGCCTCACAGCTCTGGGGTCCTGGGTTCAAATCCAGGTCATGTCCATCTGTGTGGAGTTTGCATGGTCTCGCCGGGCCTGCGTGGGTTCTCTCCAGGTACTCCGGTTTGCTCCCACATTCAAAAAACATGGATGGTTGGCTGATTGGACACTCTAAATTGCAACTAGGTATGGGTGTGAGTGTGCATGGTTGTCCGTCTCCTTGTGCTGTGTGATCGGCTGGCCACCGATTCAGGGTGTCCCCCGCCTCTGGCCCGGAGAAAGCTGGGATTGGCTCCAGCATCCCCCGCAACCCTAATGAGGATAAAGCGGTTCAGAAAATGAGAGAGAGAGAGTGAACCTGAGCATGTGCACAGCCACCATGCCTCCCAATCACAGGTCAAATGTGCATCGATATAAACTATCATTCTTATATTTCGTGGAGTTTGCATCTTCTGCCAGGGAATGCGTTGGTTTTCCTTGAGTACTCCGAATTTTTCCCACATTCCAAAAACATTCATGGTGGGCTGCTTGGACACTTTGCCCCGAGTTATGAGTGTGTGTGTGTGTGTGTGTGTGTGTGTGTGTGTGTGTGTGTGTCTGTGTGTGTGAATGGTTATCCGTCTCCTTATGCCCTGCGAATGGCTGGCCACCGATTCAGGGTGTTCCCCGCCTGGTGCCTGTAGTTAGCTGGGATAAGCTCCAGCACCCCTGTGATGATAAGTGGTTCATAAAATGAATGAATGAATGAATAATTTTATTTTATAATGCCTTTCAACATCTAAATTGTGTAAGCAATTATGTATGCACAAAAACATCAAAATACAATATTGATGATTTGGCAAGAAAACGGCTGCGGTTGAGGCACCCCGCGGGACTCCTATGGAATGGTAGTCAAACTTTTATTAATCCCATTATTGGAACACTATCGAATATAATAAGAATTAGCAGGATCGGGAACACATAAATCGATTTTGATGTCAACATGTATTAAACAACATAAAGGACCAAAGCGTCCATTTACGAGTGTTATTTTTAGTTTACTAATACTATCTTGAATTGAATTGGCACCTCAATAGAAATACAATATACAGACACTCCTCAACTTACGAACGCAATTGGTTCCGAGCGATTGTTCATAAGTTGAATTTGTTTGTAAGTTGATTTAGTGCTATATTTTGTATTATAATTTATGTTTAAGGCCTATATAAGTATATTGAAGGTTTATATAAGTGCATTTGTATGTTTAAGGCTTGTATAAGTAACACGCATTGGTTTGTACTGAAAAAAAAAAATTTAATAAAATGGAGAGAATATGTACAGTACTGTAGAGAGAGAGATAGATTTATGTATTAGAAACTGGCCAAAAGAAGCGACCTAATGACGATTGCACAGTTTTCTTCTTTTTTTCATCATAAATGATGCAGTAGCACTGTATGGCATCATTCAATTGATTTGCAAACTTTGTGCAACGTTCAATATTTGGGTCCTGCTGCTCGATCTTTCTGTTTATAAATGGTACTGAATGTGCAACGCTCACCACTTTCTGACGCGCATCAAGCTTCGTTATTATTGCCACTCGTTTCAAATGAAATGGCTTTCCTCTTCCTTGCAACTCCCTCAATAGAAGCCTTTAGCTTTTTACCAACCATATTCAATATTGGATGCATGAGATATTTAATGATACAAATGAAAAAGGTTCTTTGCACACTGGAGATACATTCACGCACTTCCGCATTGCAACGAAGAAGGTAGATGCTGGGTGAGCTGAGCTCTCACAGCGCCAGGCGTCGGTATTAGCGGCGGAAAGAAGTACTACTCCGAAAAAGACGCGAAATACAAAATTGGACTTGCGAACATTTTTGGACTTAAACGCAATTTGCAGACATGTTCGTATGTACCGTTGTTCGTAAGTTGAATGTTCGTAAGTAGGGGAGCGTCTGTACACATTCCAATATCCCAACGCTTCGACTTGTGGCTACGAGTGGAAGATGTGATGGGACTCACGATCACAAAACAACAAAATGGAGAGTGGTCTAATAGATGAAAGCATAGTGACAGAGGCTGCCTCGTAGTATAGCGGTTCACTCGCCTGACTTCGGTGCGAGCTGGCTTGGCCTCGATTCCCGCTGGTGGCGGTATGATTGTGAGTGCGGATGGTCGTTTGTCTCTCTGTGTACCCTACGGCTGACTGGCGACCAGTCTAGGGTGTAGTCTGCCTTTTGCCCGAAGTCATCTGGGTTAGGCTCCATGAATGAATAAAGAGAGAGCTAAACATGAAACTGCGCAATAATGATGTTTTGGTGAAACTAGACATACTCAATGGAAGGTCCCAGATGTTAGAAAATTTCATGAGCGTGGAACGTGACGGCGCCATTACTCAATACGTAGGGTAAAAAAAGGCTAATATACCAGGTATATTTGTTATATCGTCAATTTCTTTGCACTAGTTCTTATTAAAATGGATAATTTCAATTTCAGGGGCTTTATTCACTTGAAATAGTCATGCTGAGAACAATTAATGTACTGGTTTTGTTGTGATTTTATCCAATCCAATGCACTACTTGTGTTAAGCAACTTGACTGTTATAACAAAATCAGGACGAAATGGAATAACATATTTGTGTTGGGTCTTTGTTTCAAATGTATCATGGCATCCTACAGTATATTCCTCATTTTATAATTTTACAGATAACTCATTGTGTCACTTTGGTTTGAACTGCATAAAACTTTAATCTAAAAAGAACACTCCATTAGGTTGCCTAATGACTAACTTAAAGATGTATGTAAAAAGAAAACCGAAGTAGGTATAGGATGGGATCACGCTTTTCACAGTAATTTATAATGATAAGGCAGTCTCTAGTCTGGTAGTGTGGCCACTCGTGACCGGACGTTTCGTCGAAAGATGTTTGGTCCCAGGACGTTTGGTCCCCGGACGTTTGGTCGACCGGACGTTTGGTGGAACGGACGTTTGGTAGAACGGACCTTTGGTAGAACGGGTTCGCATGCAATTGATAGATTTTAACATTGGGTGAATAGGGATTTAATGACTTATTTAACATTGAGTGAATAGGGTTAGGGTTAAACAAATGAAAGTCTCTTGACTCAAACGTCAGGACTCGCGAACCCGGCGACCAAACGTCTGTTCTACCAAACGTCCGTTCTATCAAACGTCCGGTCGACCAAACGTCCGGGGACCAAACGTCCGGGGACCAAACGTCCGGGGACCAAACGTCCGGGGACCAAACGTCCGGGGACCAAACGTCCGGGGACCAAACGTCCGGGGACCAAACGTCCGGGGACCAAACGTCTTTCGACAAAACGTCCGAGTACCGGGGCCACTCAACCATTCCTAGACACATCCCACGACTCCACATATATTGTAATATGAAACATTGAACGTTGAGATTGACCTACAAAATTGTGTAGTCTGAGTCGGGCATTACACCAACCAATATTATTTTTGCTCATATAAATAGAAGATTTTAAATAGGAATAGAATTTTTTTTTTATATTGTCTTGTGTTTGTATTTTTTTTTGTAAGTGTAACAAAAACAGGACTCGCTCACAGCTATGGTAACCATTTTCCTAACCAGATCGAATCCATAATTTGCGTCATCCAAAGGGATTGAAGTGAGGACATGAACTAAATCTGATAGCCACGTGAATGTGAGAGCACTCATTACCTGAGTGTAGTGAGTGCAAACAGGTCCTGAACATCTAAAAGGACAGTGTGGGTTACACTCCTGGGAGTAAGGATAGCTGTAGTACCTCACTTCATCATACCAAGCCTGCACGTGGTAGGAGGGAGGGCGGTCCCTGGGGAGATGGAGAAAGTGCATTACATTGTCTCACATTACAAATAATATCATTAATTAATTATAATTAGTAATTTGAAAAATGCAACCTTTAGAGCAGTGTTTACCAACCTTTTTTGAGCTGTGGCAAACTTTTTGCATTGAGAAAATCTCAAGGCACATCTAATTTAAAATTATATCGCCTATATTAACAATAGCCATTCTCATCAAAGTTTTTTCAGCAGGATTCACATAAACCTCCAAAATCTAATTTTTCACACTGACCTAATGTCACCAAAAGTTGATGTCTACGGACCCTGAACAACTTCCTGTTCGAGTGATGCAAAATTAATAATGTTTGTAATTTCATCATTTTATGAGTTTTCTCCAAATATTACTTAAATCTCCTAATATTACGGGAAAAAAAATTGTGCTCACACAGACTTTACGTCAGCAAAAGTTGATGCTCTAGAAACCAAACAACTTCCGATTCATGTTAGAAAAAAATAAGCAACAAAATGACATTTCACAATTTGAATCTTGTAAATAGTCTAATCTATAATTTAACGTTCATTATATTTTGATTTTAACCATGTAATAGTTCAATTTTAATTTTGTTACTATATTCATATTAAACTCTCTGAATATTACATTGTATGACAGTGTGCCACGGCATAATGGTTGGGAAACACTGCTTTAGAGAAGTTGCACATTAACACTGAGAGAAAAGTAGCTCAACTTGTGCCCGATGGATTTGACATTAATTAAAAATAACCTACCTTTCTTGACATATACACAAATTAGGTATGTCTCATTTCCCATATAAAAGAAGTAGTAATAATAAAAGCTCATGACATTACAGATCTTTTCTGAAAGGCCGGGGCATTGTATGAAATAACACCGAAGCCATATTGACTGAACAATCTTTGACAGCAAGCGGTATAACAATATTGTGAAATGTCACTGGTAAAGAGACTGGTTAAAAGTCTTGCTAAGTACGCATGCACTGAGAAAGGTCAGGCTTCCCCCAGCTGCCAGGGGAAAAGTACCTCAACTGCTGAAGTTTACATCATCAATGATGCATTTATATGGTTAACATCACGGTATAAAATATAAGAAGTTAAAATTTCTGGAGGAATTGCAAGCGAATGCGTTGCTCTGCTGGTCAGACTCTTCCTAAATGTCCGAGTGTCCTAACAAATAATGCTGACTGATTTCAGGAATTCTAAAACCAGCCATCTTGAGTTCCTTGCATGCGTCTAGACAACATTAGTTTGCATTACTAGAATATAAAACTGTGTTGCATATTTTTTTCATTTCGACTGCTTTGTGACTGCATCTTAAAATAGAGTTTACACTGTTTTCTAAATACCTTAATATATTTACTCATGCTATTGTTTTAATTATTATTTGTATATATGTTGAATTCAGAATTTTTCTGTGATTGGTCCATGTCAGATTCTTCTATTATTTGGTTCTCAGTTTATTCTCTGTCAGGAACTTTAAGTCTTCTTTCCTGTTCTGTGCCTGCTTTTTTTTTTTTTTAAGAACTGTGTCCAAGTACTCTGAGGTGCTCTTCTATTCTTCAGCTTTCAACATTGTCTACCTCTACCTCAATGACTCCCTCATTGTTATCTGTTGTTATGATGCAGAAGTAGTACTTTATAGATTATATTAGAATTTTATTTCATCCCGTATTCGGGAAATTTCTTGGTTTCAGTAGCAAGACAGACACAAGACACACAAGACATTGTATACCTAGTTACAAAAAACTGGAGCCACACACAGGAAGTCCACAATGTGTTATGCCCGTTTTCCCTTAATTTTGAAGTAGACAAAAGAGGACCCATTCACATTTCAGCAACCCGATCTACATCTTCATTCGTGGTTTGGTTAAAATAGAAGAAATGTGTCCCACTGACAAAAGCCCTGGTGTAAAACTGCCACTGCCAGACCCAACAATCGGGACTTTATAGAAAAAATCAAGTTATCAAGTAGTTACTCTGTTTCTAATCCTGTTGGAAACATTTAAATTCTTAGTCTACAATATATTAGGATGGTTGGACGTTTTTTTGCTAAAATTTTGTTACTGTCATCTGGTAGATTTGTACATACACACCTGCCGAAGTGTGCGCCAAGGTTCTGGCCTATTTGAGTCAACATGTAGCTCGGTCCATGTTCCCATCGGCATGTATGGGCCCAGTGCTCGGCGCTTCTTTCTAACTCGTAATCCCACACCTGATGGGGGAGAAAACAAAATTCTAAAATAAAACACCTAAATGGACTTTAAGGTTATAGATAATAAAATAGATAACAATCAGTGGTAATCGCTAGTCCATATCATTTGTAAAAAGGATAGTATGTACGTATGGATTGTAAAAAGAAAAACCCTAAGAATAATGTGAAATATTAATTGACTCTATACAGCACATATGTCAAAGTGGCGGCTCGGGGGCCAAATCTGGCCCGCCGCATCAGTTTGTGCGGCCCGAGAAAGTAAATCATGAGTGCCAACTTTCTGTTTTAGGATCAAATTAAAATGAAGAGTATAGATGTATATTAAATTTCCTGAGTTTCTCCCTTTTAAATCAATAATTGTAATTTTTTAATCAATTTTATCTGTGTTTTTAGTTCAAAAATCATTTTGTAAAATCTAAAAATATATAACAAAAGCTAAAATAAACATTTTTTTAGATCTATAAAAAAACTGAACATTCAGGCCTTTTAATCCAGTTCTTTTAATCCATTTATAATAAAAAAATCTAAATATTATATCTAAAATGGTCCGGCCCACATAAAATCGAGTTGACGTTAATGCGGCCTGCAAACCAACCCGAGTCTGACACCCTTGCTATACAGTAACGTTACAGCGAACACTGCACACAATTCTCGCAATTTTGTCATGGTATGGTCAAAACTAAGACTCCCCTTTCAAAGTAACACAACAGGTGGGATAAAAAGCATAGAAGTTTCACTACGCCATCAGTTTGCAGTTTTGTGCTAAGCTTTTTCTTGAAGTTTTGGTTCACAAAATGAGAGATAATTGAACTAGTAAGTGCTTGTTACAATATTTCTGAGACACGTGGTACACAAAATTAATCTGTAGGGGATTCAAACAGCATTTGATTCTTGAGGAATAAACTTCTACTCTCTTCTGCTACGGCCACCACTGCTATCGAGGACGGAGGATTTAGTACGAGGCTCTTTACAAGGTATGTAGTATGCCTCACCTACATTCTAATACTTAAAATATGGTGAAAAAGGGTGTAATTGAATGAAGTCTGAAAAAAGCTTAGTAAAAGAGACAGTGTTTTGTGCAGAGTTGCTTTTTCATCAGCATAAGGTGCGCTACCATGTAGCGATGATGTTCATGCAGAACGCGTTGACCAGAAAACCAAGAACTTGGTCCTCATCAGTTCCCTTCCCAGCCACATCATTATCATCAGTAAAAGTATCCCTCGCAAAAGAAACAGTGGATTAGTGTAAACAAGATACATTTACACTAACATGGCCTACACTTCAAACCGCAAAGTTTGACTGACTTGAAATCGATTCACCACTGCGGCAAACCAAATGAGATGGATGGAGGATGAAATAAAAGATAACATTGGTCTCTGAGGGTTTGGAGTGGGTTGAAATGGATGGGGAGAGAGGAGATGAGCTTGAACATGATTGAAGGTGGAGGAAAACCAGAAGGGAGGGGAGTTTTATGAGACTGCAGATCAAAAAAGCAATGCAGGTCAAAGGTAAAAAGGTCAGTGAAAGAATAAGGGAAAGGGTCAGGGGTTAAGGTAAGGAAATACATTTCAGATGAACCCAATAACTAAAATTGTAAAAGGCTACAGTTTGAGGTGCCCAAAGAAATACAAACATAATTACAAGTGTATGCACTGACCATGTACTCCATGTTGGAGGCTGGAGGGTGAACTTGACCTCGCAACTTGTTGTGCAGATCCACGATGAGGTGCATGTCCCCTTCACTGATGGCCCTCTTCCCTCTTGATCTGGCTTCCCACCAATTTTCATTATTGTCCCTGTATTTTTCCAGAATGGACTCCAATCGTGTAGAGTTGGTCAGGACTGCAGATTTGACAGTGTGTGCCAAACATAAGCAGAGGATCACTGCCCTAAACCATCCTGGGAAAGGAAGCGGCTGCTTCATGTTCAGTACAATTCGTATGCTGCGGTTTTTGTCTGTTAAAAAAAAGGATTCTGGTAAGTGT